>NC_134707.1:9464344-9764344 GCF_043290135.1 Rhipicephalus microplus
TTGGCACGGGAACGAAGTAAAGCAATTGGCTCTGATGAGTGGTTTTGAAAGGAAGAGAAATGACGGACTAAGTGCGGCATTGTAACTCTCTCTCTCAGAGGAGGCCACCTCAACAACACTCCCGTGCGGTGTTGTTCAGGTGAAAGACCTCCATTGAAAGACAGTTACCATGCCGTAATTATGTGGAGCGCTGCTGAGGTGACCTCCACACAGGCGCAGTTATGACGCCCCACTTATTTCTTCATTTCTCTTTCTTTCAAACCCACTCGTCAAAGCAAAGCTTTCTTTCAGACCACCGTTTCAAGTGCGCAGTGCTACCGATCTCGGAGGTCTTGGAAAATGAAGTCAAGTGCAGTAGTCTTTCGGAAGGGGCTAGGACCAGTGCATCGGTAATGGGGAATTTTCATGCTCTAATGAGGACACTCACAAAGAACGAGAGAGGCATAACGCAGCGCACGTCCCGTCTCTCGTCCATGTAAATGTCTAGTTTTGCGCTCGGAAATTCCCGAATAGTTATGCACGATGCCACCCTATTTCCAGTTCTGTTAAACAATGCTTTGACTTCTACGAGAACAAAAAATGTGGCTGCATCCAGCGTTTCAACAAGATGGCTTGTCTTCATCAAAACAGTAACTGTTCTTTTTCATTCTTTTCTTGTACGCATAACTTCCCCTCTCTCCTGAAGAAACGCTCCTGATGATTGAGGCATAGTACATATATAGATAATAGTGGTAGCTCATGCCTCAGCCAACCGTCGATTTACTTGCATAAAGATGAAATCTAATACCCAAACAGTTGTCTTTCACACAGAGCCCCACGTGTGTCAGATTGACAAATTCGCATATTGCACGGGCATGGGACAGATAAGGTTTGATCGTTGTACTCATCGTCACTGTAAGTTTCCATGCCTTCATTATTTTTCCCCCGCCGTGGTGGTCTAGTGGCTAAGGTACTCGGCTGCTTACCGGGATCGAATCCCGGCTGCGGCGGCTGCATTTTCGATGGAGGTGAAAAATGCTGTAGGCCCGTGTGCCCATATTTGGGCGCACGTTAAACAACCCCAGGTGGTCATAATTTCCGGAGCCCTCCACTACGGCATTTCTCATAATCATATGGTGGTTCTGAGATTAAAATAATTATTTCAGCCCCCATCCCAACCCTCCAAACGGCGAAAAGTGAGCAGCTTTAAGCCCTAACCCCTATATTATCTGCCTCGGTACGTAAATAAAATATTCGTGCACTTTCTTAGAAGCATTGACAGTCCTATATGTGGAACACTACCATGGACGAGTCACATGATGCCCTCGTGCATTTGCCTAAGACGACGCAGGGGTGAAAGACATCATCATCTTTTCGTTCTCAGTAGATAGTAGCACAAAGTTTCTTTATATTAACTAGATGGGACTTTGGCACTGCAATCACTCAGCGACCTGTGGGAATGATAGGTAGAACAAGTTTTTTTTTCTTTTTCGCAAGTACCTCATTCTCATTTCCGGTCCAGTGTTTATAAATTATCTTGGTAAATTAGTATTACTATAGATAACAAATTTGCCTATAGTATTTGTGCTTGCGGACTTCGAACATACTTGCGGCTGTTTTTATTGCTGCGTTTTGGTTTTGTTTCAAATAAAACAAACTTTTTTGAGCTTCGTGACCCGATTTGAAATGATGAGCCTAAAGAGGTCAAGATATTGAAGCCACATTGCTGGCATTTGCCGACTGTCGTCTCGTGGCGATATGGCTCCAAGCCACGTGAAACCCAACTGAGGCAGAAGAACTAATATTAGACAAATCAACGTGTACTACCCATCATTCCTATGCTAGTTAAAGTGCCATGCATTGCAGCTCCCATAGACACTAGCGCCAGAGTTCCCTCTAGTGTATTTATATGAAACGCTAAGGATAATAGTGATCGCCCCCTCCACCATTTTTTTTCGAAATCTTTCTGTCCCCAACGTGATTTCGCAACACCTCCGAGATTGGAGACACTGAAAGCCTTCAGCACCACAATACGTTTTTTAGCAGTGCCTCAAGGATTTGCCCGCATTTGACCAAAGCGACGATGTCATGCGATGACGTCATTATGACGTCAAATATTGGCAGCCTGTGAGGTCATCGGGGCGTCATATAGTGATGTCATGCCACGATGATGACATTTCGCATCACTCCATGTCTACTCCGACGGTCGCTTTCCTCGCTTGATGACGCGTGTAAGGCTTTCTCCTTAGAATATGTGGATGGTGTCTGGAGCGCTATCCTATTCTTATAGAATGTATATTCTAAACTTGGACAAGTGATGCATAATATTTTATCACATGGAATATTCATGGTGTTATCGCAGTTGGGGAAGCGTTGACGACCTGCGACAAAGCTCACCTGTTGCCAAAGGTAAGCACCAAATGTGTTGTTACGATCTCAATTACATAAACACTTCAGAGATGTGTTGTTTTGTTTTATTTTTTTTATTGCTGTTGCCGTGACGATCCGTAAAGATGCAATGGCGATGGCACCACCCAAAGTGTGGTATGTTCTAAATACGAGGAAAAGCACGCGAGAACAGTGAACGATGGCGGTTCGAGCGAAGTGGAAACGCGCTGGTCGTCTTCCGTCAAGCGATACGAAAGCCCTGTGGGAGTTTAATGGAAATTTCGTTGGCGGATTCGCCGACAAACGACGCGCCAATGATGCCGGTGTGCGCGATAGAAAGTGGGCAAACACCACAGCTTACCCCTAGTTCAATAGAACTGAATAAGAGAGCACACAGGTGGCAAAAAAAAATTGAGCGAGTGGATTTTCACAACGTCGAGTGCATGCGGCAAACTAGACACGACGACAAATTTCACGAAACAGAGAATGTGGCAAAAAAGTACGCATGCTGCATAAATAGAAAACGTTTGAGCAGCACACATTAAACTCCAATGGTACTTCCTGGACTAACATGGCAGATTTAGTTGCAGGTTGTATGATCGGACAGGGCTCAAGATTCTTAAATGTCATGAGCAAGCAGCTTCGTTGGTGACCCACCAACACACGCGGCAATGCCTCCTAAAATTTTAGATGACCTGACTTGTGCGTCGTTCACCAACCATGTTTTTTTTTTTTATGCTAAGCGTTACCAAAGTGACTGCGAGTCATGTAACAAGGTCAGAGGCATTTATTGGACGCTCGTGTAAAAGTCAACCGGTAGCTCAACCGACGGCTCATGTCACGGACTCCGAGCACAAGGGGCGTTCACGAACAATGAGTGGTGTAGTGACAGTCCCGCTATGGATAGGGCTTGAGAGGATGACCCGCTGTAACATTACTCCTCGCTACACAACTGGGATTCGTTTCATCACTTGTACGGGATGCCACAAGTATCAGTGAACAACATACAGTGAGGCAAAAAAAAAAACGTCCTGCTCTGCCCTTTTGTTTCAGGGCGATAACGAGATATTTATGAAGGTCATCGCCGCTTGTCTGGAAAGAGAGAAGTTGGATCTCAAGAGGATAAACCTACCATGCTTCAACCAGGATCAGGTGCTAGTAATGACTTTATGTATTCTCCTATCAGCAATGTTAAACGGCACGAAGGACTACACAAAAAAACACGCACAGGTGGGATCAGTTCTCAAACACGAAATCGTCGTTAAAATGGTTTTAATTATAGTGCTGGTCGTCGCACACTGGCAAGGCGCCACATGACACATGGAGGAGCCACATTAATCCAATCCTGCATGAATTCCCCGTGCACGTCATGCTATGTGCATGTCTAACGTTCTTCTTTTATCTTAAGACGAAGGTGTGTCATGCAGGGGTACACCATGACTTCACTGACGTATTGTCACGCATACTACGTCGGTGAATTGGGCACTAACTGTTCACCTAGTAAAACCGAAAGAACCATTTCACACTGACGCGACTCACCTTGGAAGAAAACTCGTGACCATGCAGTCGGTTCGTGACAATAGGAGCCGGACGCTCTACCCAGTGAGCTACAGACGCACATTAACAACTAAGGTTTCACAAATGCGCCTCGTATATCTCGCGCCTCCCTCTCACAGTGCCCATGGTTGGGGGGGAGGGGGGATAGAATCGCCGTCTAGTAGCGGTAGAGTAAAGTACGGCATGATGACACTAACGAGCGCCGATAGAGGGCGATTCTGTGACGACACACATAGGGCGCCTCGATGCCAGTGACGGAACACGCTGGCCGAGCTGGAATCGAGGAGGCACCCATCTCTTTAGTCTTGGGGGGAAAGCTGATGAAGAATATGGTGCGAGATAGCTTGTCTGAGTTTTCGGAAAACCAACACATGTTTGCAGACACAATATTTGGGTTCTGCCTGCACCGGTCCACACCGGCGCGGGCCGGTGCGAACCGAATGTCCTGCTTCAATTATACTGCGAAATTCTAAATCCTGTCGAATACGCTCTTACTGACAAGGCAGTACTCGCCCTTGATGGGGCTTTTGACAACGTCACACATGACATAATACTGAAGCACCTTTCCCAAACCAATTGTGGACACAACATGTTTCAATACGTTCGACAATTCCCTTTTGACCGACAGTCATACATCCGAATACAAGATGAACACGGCCCCTACCAATTAGTTACGAGAGGCACCCCACATGGTGCGCTCCTCTCAACCCTTTTGTTTATTCTGGCTATGATGAAACTCCCGGCTCAGCTGGATAATGTTGAAGGCATACAGCACGCGCTAAATGACGATGATATTATCATATGGGCTAAACACGGATCGGTAGGATACAAATAAGCCAACCTGTAGCAAGTGGTGGAGATGGTGGACGCCTGCGTCCACCACAGCGGTCTTAAATGCTCCCCGACCAAATCGGAATTTGTGCACATACGCCCCTCGGCAAAGTGCACTACCAAAATTGAACTGTCCTTACGAAGCGGACCCATCCTAGAACACAATGAGACCAGAGTACTGGGTCTGTTTATTCATAAACATCACCGAGTCGATACAAGATTGACCAAACTGCATAAGGTGGGGGACCAGGTGGGCCTTATGGTCCGCCGGGTTTCCAAGAAGCGTAGGGGGTGTTAGGTTACAAAGATGCCTTGTGGCTGGCACATGCATTCGTAACCAGTCGAGTCCTCTACTCGGCTCCTTACCTCCACCTGCGCAAGTTCGACGAGAACGCCCTTGAGGTGATTCTCAAGAAGATGTACATGCGTGCCCTCGATCTCTCAATAACCACATCCAACCAGCACCTTATGGGCCTGGCGATGGTAAACACTTTTGCAGAGCTTCGGGAGGCACACTTGACCAACCAATAAACCAGACTTTCGAACACTCCATCGGGTCGCCGCCTATTATCCCGACCACACATCCAGCAGCCAACAGATACGGAAGAGCGCGTACGCATCCCAGAAGTCAGGAGATATGCCCTGCACGTGCGCCCTCTTCCGGCCAACATGACATGCGACGACCACAGTGGCAGGCGCCTTGCGCGGGGGGAGGCGCTAGCCCGCCACTGTGGGAACAAACACGACATATTTTACGTGGACGTACCCGGCCCTCACAATGGCGGGTGGTGCACGGCTGCAGTCATCCACCAAAACATTGCGGTGTATGGTCTCACATTCAGAGCACAGGACATTGCACGTGCGGAGGAAGTCGTCATCGCGCTAGCTGCCACAGACCAGGACTCGCGCGTCGTCATTACGGACTCGAGAGGGGGCTGCAGAAGTATTCAACGCAAGTATATCCCACACCTGGGGTACCGCATCTTACAAAATAGTAATCACGTCGAGGCCCCCGCGTCCCGTAACATCATATGTGCTCCAGCTCGTACGGACCTCGAAGGCAATGAAATGGCAGACGCCCCTTCCTGTGCGCTCACTCTCCGGGTAACGCCTTCAGACCTTTCCGGAATGAATCCCGAACCTAATCCGGCCTTAAAATTACGAGAAATTACTGAATTCTATCGATTCGGCCACGCAACTTATCATAAACCCTGTAAGCACCTTACAAAGGCCGAGGAATGCTCATTCCTTCACCTTTACACCAAAGCACTTCTGTGCCCTGTTGTTTTCAAATATCTCGATCCTGCCTGTACAGGAAAATGCCCGCACTGTGCGGAGAATCCCTCCGACATCTTCCACATTTCGTGGGCATGCCAGTCAACTCCACGCCTCACCCCAAAATCAAACCCCCTCCCGGGAGGACTGGGACGCAGCCCTGTTCCGCTGTTCCGACCTGGCGAGCCAGAAGGCCCTGGTCAGCCGAGCTCAGCGAGTCGCGTCGGATGCCAACGGACTTCTGTAACGAGGAGCCCACCTGGTGGCCTGCACCAGGACATGTCCCTCTTACTCTTTGTATATATATAAATAAGAAAGTTTTTTTTTTCTCTCTCCCTGAGCGCAGTTACGTGATCTGCCTTTCCTGTCATGTTAGCCTGTGATGACTGGCTGTCAGTGTCAGAGCCTGCACGTGTACCAGTGGTGTTTATCTGCCGCCTACTGTTTGAAGTGCCATGACAGACTAATAGAGCTGTAAGAAGAGTCACAGAAAGGCAACGGCGTCGACGGGTGCTTTGATGTCGCGCCTTAATGGAGCGATACACACGCCAGTGGAATGCAGAACGCCTCCGCGCATTCACGACTTAAACTGTGAACTCTGCCTCTAGCGTTCCTTCCATACGTGCGATGTTCAAAGCCAGGGAGCGTACATGACCGGCAGTCCCTAAGGTCCCTAGATGAAACAAGTTTCATCTAGGGACCTTAGGGACTGCCGCTATGGTTCCTAGATGAAACAAGTTTCATCTAGGGACCATAGCGGTCCCGTCAAGTATAGGCTCTCGAGTGTATGCCTAAGTGCAGGCGTAGGTTATCCCATTACCTTATTGCTGGGGAGCGCACAACTTGTCTTTTCACTCCTCAAATGACGATTCTTGGAATAGATGCGCATCAACGAGGTTTGGTGCGCATCGAGTATCAGTCGCCGAGTGGTGGTGCTATGTTTGCGCGGGATTCACAATACGCTGCGTCCAGGTCATGCTAATTACTTCTTCTACCCATAAAAGTTTATTCGTGATCACGGACATTCGTCGTCGAGATGGAGGTCTGTCACTAGGCGTGCTATTGCTGCCAAAGACCAATAGACACGGCACAACCTCTCGTTACAGCATTGTACAATAAACAAGTGGCTACTTCTGTGATGACACGGTTCACTTTTGTGTCATGCCGATTCCTATGACCGAAGTAACAAACACGCTTTTTGCGTAGATTGCGAAGCTTGCTTTCTTTAAGACTCAATTAATTAGGGGGAGAGACCTTGCTTCCCCCTCCCCTTATTTTTCCAAGATGATGTTAGTGTGAGGCATAATGATTTCAGCTTAATAAGCATGTTATGTTTCTTATCGCCTTGTCTTGTCGCAGGTTGACGTACTGGTGAAATGCAGGGGCGAAGCTTACGCCAAAGCTACGGTGAGCAGCTTAATCGTCCTCATCTACTTTACTGGTTGATCGACTACATAGAGGTTCACGTCAGCTTTTAGTTCATTCATTTACTTGTAGACCAATCGAGCATTTTCCTATTCCTTACTCCGTACATTGAGTGCTACGCAACGGAAGTTAGTGATACCTATTGTAGCAGAGAAGTTTGCACAAAGAAATAGCTCACTGATTTAACAACCAATAATGCCTTCTTTTTTTTACTTTAAGTAATAAGTAAAGATATGTCGTGGCTCAGAAACAAACTAATTTCGTACTTTACGCGGTTTTCGATAGGTTGTTCTGGATCACTTAGAATTTCTCTGCTTCCGTGTCGCCATTGCCTCCGCGATCACTTTCACTGGTGCGCAGCCGAAACCAGCAACAGAGGTCGCACTTACAGCTACGAAATCTTAACGTGATACTGGTGAACTTACACGTTTTATTTGTCGATCTTCTTGCACAGCTTTCCCAGCGTGACGCCTTAGCTACGAAACGGAGTAAAGCACCAATTACTTGCGCCGATTAGCTGGCCAATCGGTTGAACTATTGTCCGATCAAATAGCCATGAGAGTGATTGCTGAAGAAGAAAAAAGAGCTGAATTGAAATCCAGTAAGAGTGTTTATCGATTGACCCATCGACTGAACGATCACCTATTCAACAGAAATATAACAGTTCACTGAGTGGTTAGTTAAAGGACGGATCCATCCGAGGTCGTTCGATGTGTAAATTAATTTACTGATTGATTCACAAACTCCATATGATTCAAATACTGCGCTACAGTTACCGTGACATCAGAAGTTAGAGAGTACACACGCTATGAAGTGATTATGACAAGAACAAACCATCAACTGAATTTATTTGAGGAAAAAAAAAGAACCCGAAGGAAAAACGAACTCCAGGAAAGAGAATCATCGGTTTACGATGGTCACTTTATCAACTTAAAGTAAAGTATTTTTATTCCGTCCCATTTATCAACCTAACCATCCAGGACTTGATCAGCTAATTAGCTCAGTCGTCCGTAGTTTATTCAACCTATCAGTCACTTCCCTTAGCGACTTCCCGATGGTCGTGGTGTCAAACCTCGGCTGGGCCGGCCGCATTTGGATGGGAGCCAAATGCTAAAGGAGCCCAGAGCCTTTTACTACGGCGTAGCTCGTGATCAAATCGTGGCTTTAGGACGTAGAACTCCCACAATTATTATTACAACAATGCACTTTCGATAAAGAGCCAGCGTAGGGGCTGGTTGGTTGTACATGGTTCAGCGTGTGCAATTCAGTGCGTCGCGAGTGTCAACCAAGCACTCTCAATGATTATACCCCTGAATCAAGGACATTATTTCGAGACCGCTACTGAAGGCTTCCTTGCGCACGCTCCAGGAGGGGGGAGGGGGGGGGGGGGGCATTACCGACAATCAATGCTGGAGAATTTACGTCCACGCGTCCGTGCAAGAGCCTGCGCCGGTCTGGAATAGACGGTAAATCACCGCGCGTCGAGGGCGAATAAAGGAACGGCAGCAGGTCTGTTGCAATTTGTATAAAAGCCACACGGGGTCACGGCAGTCGCATAAACAGTGAACAGTGAATCAAGCTCCCACGCGCCTGGCGTAGGAGCTCGATTGACGAGAGCCGAGTGGGAATGAAATATGATCATTCCGTCTATTCATCTCTCTTTCGAGTTGTACCTTTTTATTCCCGAACGAGTGCCGTTGTTAGTTGAAGCTTTCGAATGTGGAACCAAGCGAGCTGCCCCTGCCTGTCGCGTTTTCAGACCCCTGCCGTTTCGCGCTCCGTTTCCTTCGTGATTGAGGCGATGATAACAGTGTCAAGACGATATGGCGAGTGAGAATCAAGCGACACGAGAGCTGACAAACAAAAGGGTGTAAGTTTCTTGCGGCAGAACTCGAAGGGACACTATGGTTAAATGTAAATTTGCGTGAGAGAAAAATCTCAATGTATGACAACGCCCAAAACGACAATATTATCAACAGCAACGCCATACTTAACGATAAATTAAGGCCAATGCACAAGCATACATGCGCCGCAGTCATACATTCTCAAAATGGTCCCGACGGTGTCAAACAAACCGCCTACAATTAATCACTAGCAATCGATTTAGCTGCACTAATTAAGGAACCTTTCGTGCATCAAGAGACGTTATAAAATGCCGCTTGTTCGGTCGCTTGTTTTATTCACGGAAAAAAGAACGACCGGACGTGGCTGTGGGGAATGGCACGAGTGAATGAAAAATTCAATTCCCACGTATTTAAACTGGACAGGTCCTTCCGTCTAGCGGGTTCCAGTTAAACCAAGCGCGCCTGCAATTTCAAAAGCCATGGCTAAAAAATTGTTCAATGGGTGTTGTTGCTGATGTAACTCGCTCTACTTTCCCACTACTTTCCCTCTGCCGCGCATTAAAGTCGGTGTGCTATTCTGGGCATTGTAGAATTCCGCCATGTTGTCAGATTCCGCAATTGGTCGATGCTAATTGGCCAAGTGAGCTGCTACGACGTCTCTGATTGGCTTAAAATGCTGTCATTACGAAATTTGACAATATGGTGGAATTCGACAGTATCCAGAATAGCACCCACGGGCAACGTTGCGCACGGCAATAGTGACACCAGACGTTCCGTTGGCGCAGGCATTTTGAAGTGCGTTAACCCGATGTGTAACATAAAAACGGGATTTTATTTCAAAATAAGCCCTTCTTTTGCGCAAAAGCAACACTACGAGGTTTCTGGACCGCTATTTCAACAATCAATGTCGACCTAATAGTTGCCTTTAGCATGATCGACAGCTCGCTGACGCAGAGACAATGGTGCCATAGGCGTGTGCCTGGTTTCCCTTCAGGAAGGGCGAAGGTTGGTCGCTATGTTTCCCCCCCCCTCCATATTACGTCAATTTGTTGGGCTTACTTACTAGAGGGAGGGCTGCATTCTCTATAGATACAAGAAGTGTATTTATTCTGTCTTTCGCCGCTTCTTGTTCCAGAGCAACAAGGCCAGTGTAAGGAAAAAGGCAGCCGACTTTAAGGTGGGCATTTTTAGCCTCCGATACTGAGAGAGACAGGTCTCTACAATGCCTCTTTTGTCACGATCAGTTGGAGCAACAATCGCGAAGTGCCATCAGTGCAATGCGAGGAAGCAGTGCGAAAATGGGACTATTGGGCTGTTTTTATTTTAATGTTCCCGTAAACCACCTCCGATATTTTTTTTTCAAGCACTTCAAGTAAACGCGTGCATCGTGTACAGAATGACGTCGCGATCAATGATTCTACACGCGGCAGCGCTACGAGGCGCCAGTGCGCCACAAATTCCAAGAAACAATTCCTCCTCCTTTCTGGGCCTTTCGGACTCGTCGTACACTCTTGCACAATTTACCCAACACACCTGAATTTTCACCTCTGGGTGGTTTACGGCACCTTGTGGGCCGTAATCCAGCCAGAGGTTGAAGAGGCTTTTAAAAGGCCAGTCAACTGGCTTAAACGTTTGCCCCCCCCCCCCCCCCTCGAATAATCTCGGCAATTCGTGGAGTAGACCATGGCAACCTCGTTTTTTTTTTTTGAACATTACAGCATTGCACAGAGCCTTCATTTTGAAAAACAATTTTCGCACTCCTTTTTTACGCCTGACGTCACCAACTTCACGTCACTACGCCTTTTCGATCGGCAACATGACGTAGCCCGTAACTCGTCGATTGGCCTAAACCACTCACGACGACGGGCTACTCCTTTCCTTTCCTGTGAAGGAGATGGGTGGCGAGGCTGCGAAAATTGCCAAAACAGCTGAAACCAATGTGCTAACCTCTGTAATTCCTTAATATAGCACGTATTTATTCGCAGAATTCTTACAGCAGCATGCTAAAGCAAAAGTACACGTATTTCGCTTTAAGGCAGTTTTTGGACCTCGCGCGGGGTTGTTTACTGGCCATTTAAAGATCTCGGCTTGCTGGCTCGTGATGTCATTGGTATGGTCTATCATAAACGGATATGCAGCACACAATTCGGCTAAATCCCGCCACTAGCCCTTGGTTCATACTACGCATATTACGTGGTAAAAGTACATCATTACTGTCCAAAACGCCGTGTTTAGCTAATCAGTGGTGTCAGAAACCCTGAAGAAATTGACTAAGACACTCAAGCTTCTCTAAATTCAAAGACGCGAGTGTGCACCTCTATGCGGTAAAGTCATGTATTTGAAACACTGTGTTTTGAAACACATCCGCAAAATGATCGTGCGTTAATGAACTGGTGCCGAGTAAAGCAGTGAAGATTTTTTCCTGCGCACCCTGCGTGCTTCGCCCCTTGGCAGCTTTCACGTTATTGGAGCTGCAACACCCTTTCTGCAACACGTTCGTCCTGTTTTCGCGCTGTTTCCTCGCAGTATTGTGTACAGTGACGTCTACTGTTAATGGGAACATTTTATTAGGCACCTACCTGTCGAATTTCGGGCCTCACAAGTGCTAGAGGACGCAAAAAAATTGTTCGTGTATGGCAGTAGTCTATCGGAAAAATTCGCAACAGTCAACCGGCATGAGTCATACGCAAAGAAAAGCCACAGTGCTTTTGCCAGAGAGCAAAATTCGTACATACTGCACACAAAAGTGTTCCCTTTAACTGCTAACCCGTCTGTACATACCAAATGCTCCTCTTCAAGACACATCATTTCAAGAGGTTTACTGAATAGGTAGTCGCTCTTCAGTAAACTGACTGCCATTTTTTTTTCTCTCATCCTCTTGGTAAGTGTCCGCACGCATGTTTTTAATCGAAAATTATTGGAGATTAGTCGAGTCGGTGTATTGCAATGTCGTATTGCATAGACTTGACTATTTTTGCTCTCGCACACACGTTTACAGCAAATATCTATCCTTGACCCCAGTTGTGATCTCTCGGTGAGGCCAGCATAGGTGCTGCGA
Organism: Rhipicephalus microplus; assembly: GCF_043290135.1. Classification (NCBI taxonomy): domain Eukaryota; kingdom Metazoa; phylum Arthropoda; class Arachnida; order Ixodida; family Ixodidae; genus Rhipicephalus; species Rhipicephalus microplus. Next base: position 9,476,702 of record NC_134707.1, read on the forward strand.
AATTGTTACGTCACAGCCGATGGCGGGCGAACATTGGCGGTCATGATGTGATAAGAACAGGCTAGGTGCTAACGTTGTCGCCCGTTCTACGTAATCAGCAGCGCCTTAGGAAATATGAATGCCCCCTGCAAGCGATGGAAAGTCCGGTCTAAAGATGAGTGGCTATCAGTGCCGCCATGTTGGACTGTTAACCATTGTGTTTTGCATCTTTAACAACTAAACGAACAGTGTTATGCTAGACGTTCACGCATGAAAAAAGGTTGGGTTCATCATACGATGTTTCATGGCCTTATTAATTTAGGTTGCAATACAGAAAACACCAGAAAACATCGGCTTAAAAGCCGAAGATGGCGGCGCCCACATGACTTAGGTAAAGTAGTCTATTGCACAGCTCAGTTTGAACATGAAGAAAAGAGGCAACAACGAAGGGCTAAACAGGCAACATAATGAACGCTCATCCTGGTGCATGTCTTCCCCTGCTTCGCTGTTGCCTCTTCATTTTGGGACAAAGATTCGCAACAGCGATACGACGTGTTTTAAAGCCGGCTCGTACTCGGTTACAACCTAGGAATAAATGAGGCATCCGCCCGAAGCCATCTTTGTCTCAACCATCGAGAATTCGTGCAGACTCCCGATCAAGTAACATTATAGCTACATTTGTGTGGCGTGGGTAGCTTTCGTATATTTCACTTTGGCGGTTTGCCCATGTTGGGGTCGCTGGTTTTCTGTCAAGAACTTGAACTTCACGACTAGCTTCAGCTAATATTCTGTCGTCACTGCTCAATAAAACGTCTAATTTTAGGTAAAGACGAGGCATGTATTTATTAAAATATTCGTGGCATTAACGTTAGCAGCGCAAATGTAATTGCAGTTAGCACGCCAGATGAATGACAGTCTCGCCGCAAATATGAGGGCGGAGCCTACGCTTATGCTTAGGTTGTATCCGACATATATCACCATAACGTAACCGAACCTAAGAAAGGGAAAAACTATCCTACTCTAACGTAACCTAACCGACCTTACCTTACCTAACCTAACCAACTTTTCTGCTGTTTTTTTTTTTCTACAGAAATGCGTCGACAAAGCAGTCCAAAGCAAGACCTGAAGGTCTTCCGCTAGGAATAAAATGCTTACAAAAACAAAACTTGTGTCTCTTTTTTATGGGGCCTTCCCGCAACCAAATGTGCGCTACACAATCTCATACTTCTGCTGCTCAGTGGGCATAGGCGTTGGCACAGAGTGTATGACACTGATGAAGCACTAAAATTAGAAAGTCCACTGACGTCACACCGCCAGCATTAGCAAGCTAGATTCACCTGTCTATATCCTGAGACTCGGAGATATATTTGAGGTTTTAGGCTATAAGACGATTACGTGACCCTCCTTTCTTTTTCCGTCCTCCTAAATGGAGGCGAACACCACCGTATTGCAGCTCGTGTTATTTTTATGTGTTAGCACGAAACCCACAAATACTGTGAGCAATACTCAGCGCACATCACACCTCAGTGCTCGAGAAGCTTCACGTTTGTGGTTTATAATTCTTTTGCTAACGTAGCGCGCAGCACGTGAACACTCGCCCCACCGCGGTGGCCTAGTGGCTAAGGTACTCGGCTGCTGACCCGCAGTTCGCGGGATCGAATCCCGGCTGCGGTGGCAGCATTTCCGATGGAGGCGGAAAATGTTGTAGGCCCGTGTGCTCAGATTTGGGTGCACGTTAAAGAACCCCAGGTGGTCGAAATTTCCGGAGCCCTCCACTACGGCGTCTCTCATAATCATGTGGTGGTTTTGGGACGTTAAAACCCACATATCAATCAGCACGTGAACACTCATTATTCCAGAGCTTGCGCAACCACCAGTGATTACGCTAAAAGGTTCGACACGTGATGTATAAAAGACAGCCCGTCTCAACGACGATCAGTTGATTGACGACCGACGCACTGTGCGCCGATAACAGTGTACCACAGTGTGCACTGCTTGCCGTAACCTCACTTTAGGTTTCACGGTCACTATTTTGGTCAAAAAAAATGTTTCACCTTCAAGAAGCATACTGCTTTCTTCGTACACGTCACGACGACGTCACAATATTGCGCAGTTCGCCATCTTGCGAGTCCGGGTACTGATCCAGAAGGCTACCATGGCTTCTCCGGTTGGCTAAAAAATGCCAATATTATAGAACGGTACGATAATACAGTGAATATTTACAGTTTCTACAGCGTGAAACTTTATTACAATATAGTTAACCCAGTGGCATAGCGGCCACATCATCATCGTCTCTGTGCCCGAGTACCAGCGCAACGAACAGGTGCACCTGTGATGTCACGTGAACACCCACGCTTGCAGCTGACGTCATTGTAACAGGGGTGTAGGGGTAGAACATTCCCCCCCCCCCGAATACTTTTTCGCCATGGTATGCATAGAGCAAAATGAACATTTGCCTGCCCGGTACCCTCTTGAGAACAACCAGGCACTCCAACCTTCCCCCCTCAAAAAAAAAATATTTGCCTACGCCCTTGCATCGTGATCGCCATCTTGGGTTGTCATATCGCCCTTTATCTAAATACACACACTAAATGACAAGACGAAAAATTGACCGAAAATTGATTAAACTGCGAATGCCGTCGAAAGACGATGGTCTTGCGTCTGGAGAGAGTGAACAAAATGTCTATTTGATGTCCTGCGCAAGAAAATCATCGAATGGTATTTTGGAGGGGCTGCATCAGAGCGCCTCGAGCGTGCAGTGGAGGCGAACAAGCACATCGAGTCACGTCACACGTGAAACATGAGCGCCATCTGGCAGTTATCTTGCAAAACGAAGCGCGTGGCGTGCGCACCTGTCTTGGAAGCGATAAGGTGTAGAACACAAGGTAACAGGTAGGTGCCGCCACCGTGTCTTCATAGCAAAGCGTTGGAAACGCTTGCCTTTTTGTGCAAGCGTTGCAATATCAGCGCAGCGTGATAAACGCTACGGTCCTTAGAATTACTTATGTGTTTTCTAGTATAAACGCACACATACAGAATATTGACGTGTTGTTGTGGTGCCTCAGATATGCGCAATAATCGCTTTTTGACAATTGCACAAGTCACACAAAAACTTGATTGATTGATTTGTGGTGTTTAACGTCCCAAAACCACCATATGATTATGAGAGACGCCGTAGTGGAGGGCTCCGGAAATTTAGACCACCTGGGGTTCTTTAACGTGCACCCAAATCTGAGCACACGGGCCTACAACATTTCCGCCTCCATCGGAAATGCAGCCGCCGCAGCCGGGATTCGATCCCGCGACCTGCGGGTCAGCAGCCGAGTACCTTAGCCACTAGACCACCACGGCGGGGCCACAAAAAAACTTGAGCAATATTGGTGGGCGCTGCAGATGGGGTCCCCTATTTGGGGTACTGTTGAGGGCGGACAAACAGACAAATGTACACACAAACATTTTTTTTGCGTCGAAGGTCCCCAAGAAAGACTACCGTCTTTAAAATACGCAATGACATGCGCAGTTTTGTCTGCGCAGATCAGTGTGTCGTCATACAGTGCGCGAATTCAGATTAGCGATATATCCAAACCAACGTTTTCATCTTACTAAGTTACCACGTTGAAAACGTGTAAAAGTCGGGAAAATGCAGGGGCCGTGAGGGCGCACGGCTGGACGACGGCCGGGGTGGAGCAATCCACCAATTAACGTTAGACGTGTCGGCATCTTGCGGTACTACGCCATACTGCGCACACTCATCTCGGCCACTGGTTGGCCGAGGTGAAAGCTGCCGAATTTTCCGCACTGAGAAAACTTGTGCGGGCGCGATTCGGGCTAACGGCTGCGGATTTTTCATTTCTGCGGATAATTCACGTTCCCTTTCCAGATCCGCCTCTCCACTTTCTGGATCTGCAAACGGTGTGAACGATGCTTTAGAATATGGTACGCAGAGGTGGCTTTTGTTGGATGCGATACGCTGTTTCCGTAAGTTAACGTGGGCACCCAATAAGCCAGAGTATGAAGCGTGCGCACTGGCAGCAAACGAAAAAGATAACTCGAGGCTCTGAGTAGCCTATTCCAAAACTTTATATTGTCACAACACATTACGTGTGATAGGAGTATACGTGCTTATTTTACATAGTAACGGTGATAATCAGTTCCACCATCTGGCGGGAGATGATGCACACGTCGTCATATTACACCCACTTGCGTCCCCACGGCCACCCTCTTAGGGTATCAGGCTGGTGAGAAGCAGCGTCCACGAAGTCGCGCGAGTCTGCCATCTACAAAAAATGGCAGCTCTGCCTGGACGCCATGAACGAGTTGTTGGGACAGCCGAAGGCGTCCACGAATTCGGCCATGTTGAGCAGCGGCCAGTGGCACCTGTCACGGGCGCTCAGAGGTTCCGTGCGGTCCAGTCCGCAGGCGACCAGGCAGAAGCGGCGGAAGAACACCGTCTGCGCGGACTTCCACAGAGCCGGCGTGACGCGGTGCGGCAGCGTTCCTCCGCGCGTCGTGGACGCCACGTAGTCCGTTTTCATGGCCTCGTAAGCGACCCTGGCGGCGCGAAGCCAAGCGAACAGGTTCCGCTTCAGGGGTGTCGTCATCCAGTCCACGTCCTGGGGACGGCCCTTGTGGAAGTGGTCTTCGAACGCCCTGTAGCAGCCTATTCGGTAGGCGAACTCGCGCCGGGACGCCTCGGACCAGAGGAAAGAGCCTGCGCTGGCATTGCTACTTCCTGGAAGGAAGACGGGCAAAGTATATCCATACTGATAGGTGATAAATAGCAGGTGCCACAGAGTTTCCTTCAGCTAGCATGAATGGTGGGTAGTACACGGATTTGTCTGAACTTCATTATTCTGGCTCAGCGCCTTGCAGCATAGAAAGGCGACTCTCAGTGGCATAGCCAGGGGTTGGCACATCAAGCACAGGAACCATGCTCCCAGATCCCCCCCTCGAAGTCGTTTGCCATGGCATGCAAAACACAAGATGACAATCGACAACCTCTCACTGCCTGGCTCTACTTCAGATCAAGGAGGTCCCACCCCCCACCAAAAAAAAAAAGTTCTGTTTACGCCTCTGACGATTCCCAGCGTTTTATTTATTTTTCTATTCTGTGGCACATCCAGTGTGCAGGGGTGATGGGAAGAAAGGCGAACTGTGCGGCGCGTTATTTTCATAGCGCTCCGACCATGGTGGTAATAAAAAGATGCGAGAGTGGTCCCTGAGCGTATTATGGGCGACGCTACTCACTCTTCAAGGCGAAATCTTTCGATGCCTCATCAAACACGAAAATTTACCTGCAGCGCGCCAAGCTGTCGAACATGACGTGCATCATTAAGCGCATCACCAATCAACACAGATGCATGAAAGAGTCTAGCATCATCCGCCTGATCCAATCATTCGTACTCAGCCATATCACCTATGCGGTGGCCTACCACCGATGGTTAAACAGCCTCATTAGGAGCCTACAAACAAGCACGATGAAAGCCAACACACAGCTCTTTTAGCGGAGTTTAGTCAATACCCTTGAAGAGCTTATCGAGGCAAAACAAATATCTCAATAGGAGCAATCGACCAAGACAAAACCAGGCCACCAGATTCTCCAGAATATCGGAATCGCTTACAGTTACGCTCAACACGGAGACAAACACGACATACCTCGCACGCCAGTATTAAACTCGCAGTTCCAATCATACCCAGGAACATGCACCCTGACCAGAGTGCTAGTTCAGGGTGCAGCCAGGGTTCTGGGTGGAGGGGAGGGGCTTGGTTTGTTTTGAAAAAACCGGATAGAACAGGGTGTTTTACCGATGAAATATAACAAAAATAGGAGTTTTTCAAGGTCTTCAACAATTATCCCCTCCCCCGAAAAACATGCCTGGTGACGGGCCTGACCCTGAACACCGGTGCAGTAGAGTACACAAGTGCAGATGAGTCAGAACCATGACCAAACTGTGTCGCTGCAACCACGAGACAGCCTATGCCGACTCAGCCCGCTATCGGGAACGTCACTCCTTCGTGGCTGCTGTCGTATACCTCACACAACAATGCTATACCAGCGCATTAATTATCACAAGACGCGCAGAAACGGCAGAGGAAGTGGCAATAGCTGTACCATAGCCCACAAGAACGCCTCATATACCATCAGCGGCTGAAAAACGGCCATACAAAATGATGTCTGTGGCAGAATCTTCCCCGAGGCCTTGCCGATCCTAAATACAAGCAAAGAATGAAAAACTTTTGCGAGCTTTTTTTCTTAAATACAGGTTAAGTCACGTGGCACACAAACGCGTGCACATCATTTGGTTCTCTGCCCACACGCCCCTATGGGTCACCAGGAGGTCACTGCTCCCCACTAGGTGTGCACTGACCAGGCGCGCACCAGGAACTATGTGCCACGAAGTGGCACACAACGTGGCTTCATGTCATACCTTCCGAGGTGCGTTAGAAAAGTAGCCACCCAGGCAAACGTTTCTGTGGTGGTGTGAAAATGTGATGAATCCGGTGGAAATAACTAAACACTATCGAATGCAAAAGTGGGAATACTCTACGGCTCACCCAAGCTAAAAGGGGTCAGGTCAGTTCTATGGCAGCATTTCAAGCACGAACGTACACGAACCACGTCATCGTGCGCCACATATATCCCAAAGTCAATAGAACTAATTTATGCCAGTACTGTACCACCATAGCCACGGTGCACGCTTGATCATGTCCTATGGGATGTCTAGCATTATTCTGCAATAATAGGGTCACGGCTTGTGAAGACCATCGGGCGCGTTGGCAGACTGCTGCTCAGCTCGGGCCTGGACAAGCAACACTGGTTAATCTAGCAAACCGACTAAACTGCCAGGAAACATGGTCTCTCCATAAGCTCTTAAAAGGGAGCCCAGCCCAATATTCTGTCGAAAATAACAGCTTTCTTCTCTCTCTATCTCTCTTTCTCTTTGTCCCGCGTTGGTGGCGTCAACACAAAGTGATGAAAAAGTCACGTGATGACGTCCCCGTGTTACGTCCTCATGGCATCACAAATCACTAAAAATGATGAGGTCACATGTTGAGCGCGAAAGTACTTCAAAAAAAGGTCAGGTGCTGAAAGCGTACGGCGTCTATCTCAAGTCCCATTTCAGTTTTCAGACACCTTCGAGAAGACAGTATCGTAGACAAAAACGATGCAGGCTACATTGCTGTCCAAACAAGATGGCGGCTCAGCGAATTGCTCAGATAGCTCTGATTTCGCGTGAATGTTCGTGTGCACACAAGCAGACGCTTCTGCCAACGCTCAATCTGAGTAACGTTGAATTTTTCTTAGATTTGGCCACGAAGTAAGCTAAAGCAAGTACGTTTGTTTATCTTAGCCTTCTCTTCTCGACGCGAGGTGGCTTCTCGTCGCGTAGACGCCATCCAGATCATAAAGTTTTCTATAAACAATGATCCAGACCCATTCAGACGTGTCCCATTTCTCGGAAAACTTGGACTCCATCGAGGAGTTTAAAAAAAAAACCTCCTTGAGCTTGATTCTGTCTTCTAAGCTGTCAACGCAGAGGCTCTACAATCCTGTGTATAATTGAAACAGTCTTAGCAGCTGAGGAAGATGGTGGCTTCCGTCTCCTAGTATACTGAGCTGGATGCACACATAACAAAATCATGCAGGCCTGCAAGATGTTATTACCATACGCGCTAAAGAACGCTTGAAAAGAAATGCGAAACAGCACGGCGCGTACCATTCAAATTTCATTTCACCGCGATACTGCCGTAGCAGTCGAGAAGGACCAGAGCACCCACCTCTGTCCTCGTTTCCGACGTCTTCAAAGTCGTCGCCTCGAGAGAACGGGGACACAGCCTCGGCAAGTTCCTTGGCCACGACTGCGCCCAGAGTGCCGTAGTTGTAGTACGAGGCCACCGAGGCGTTGTAGAAGACGGGATGCCTGAGGTACACCAGCGGCAGAAACACCGTGTCGAACAGGTCACTATAGACGACACGACCGTGCAGCTCGACGGAAGAAAGGGCTCCCTTAAGACCAATTGAGGCCTCCTGGCCGACGTGGTGCAGAGTCACGTAGTTGGCAAGAAAGCTGTGGTTCCCCCGCACGAAGCTGCTGCCGACCTGCGTTATAAAAGCCGTTGGCATTTCGATAACGTATGAATGCGAGCCTGCTTTTGCGTATTCAAACGTAAAACTGCGCGAAATCTACTTGTGCGCGTTTCATTTGCTCCGTTTTACTTATTCACTCTAAGAAAAGGTTTAGTAAAAAGAGCTTCGTTTTGTCCCGCAACAATAATTGTAATCTTGCAATATTGTGAGTATGGTATGCGCGTTATCAGCGTGGCATGGCATCCTTGATAGGAAAGTGGCCAGCGCTGAGTTTTCAAGAAAGGAAGCGCAAGCAAGCCAGATGATTATTTTGTGGGACAAGAAGACACCCTTGTTACTTGGTGTTTTTTTAGAGTGTTGTTCTGCCTTCAAGGTCGCGGGATCAAATCCAGGCCGCGGCACCTGTAATTTGACGGAGGCGAAGTGCTAGAGACGTGTACACACAATTTAGGAGCATGTTGAAGACCTCGTGATGTTCAAAATTTCTGAAGCCCTCCACTATACGGTGTCTCTCATGATCATATTGTTTTAGAACGTAAAACCCAACAAGTACATGAAGCGCATCATCTTCATCGCCATTTATGATCATCAGCATTGTTTACCACTGTGTCGCGACTCTCGTATAGTGGCTAGAAACCTTTCTGGCCACTATACCTTTCGCGCAGCAAATGCCTAGCTCGAGGACCTTGCTCGAGGCGCGAGCAGACAGGACGAACTCATTACCCTGGTGGTTTGTACGCTGGCTGCCGCCGCCGCTCTACTTCAACAGTCCCCAATAAAGTGGCGAGATTGACACGGCCACGTCGGCCGCCTTCACGACGTCTCGTCTCTCGCTACATATTGCTATTACCTGCAAACATGGGCGTACGCAGGGTTCCCCTTCAAGGGGGAGGGAGGCGATTTTTTTTTTTCTCGGTGGGGGCCCTCTAGCCTGGCGCCGCCCCTGCGAGCAACCCATGATGATCGCAATAAACTGTCAGTCGAAGTAGGCGTTTCTGATTGGTTTCTTTTTGTCTGGCCCTAGCAAAGTTTCGTGCTCCCTACAATGATGAACTGTAACAGTTTAGATTCTAAGAAAAAGCAAGTGTATAATGTGGGAGGCATGGAAGTTAGTGGGGCAGATGTGATCAAGTTTATGTGCATAACATAACAGGACTGGGTTCTTGATTTGTTCACACGTGATTTCAACGTTACATTTTCCTATTCATTCAGTGGCTCCCCCCACATGCTGGCTTGCGTTTGTCCCTGCACCCTTACTTATAGACGTGCCTTTTTTTTCACGCTGATGTTTAACTTCAATAATGTCAAACACACTACGCCAAGAACTAGTTCTTCTAGAGTTGTAGAACACTTTTGAAGTCGGCGTAGAAAACGCTCATTACTCACCTCGGCCATCGTTGCGTTGTCTCTCTCGAAACTCGTGGCGAATGAGGTGAGCGTGACGTGTTGGAGCCTGGCCCGAATCCTCCTGGTAGTGACGTTGTCAATCCAATCGGGCGTCGTCGTCATGGAGGCGCGGCGGACGCCGTCGAAGAGCGCATCGGCGCCCCCGAAGTCGGCGTGCGGAAATGCCAACGCGGCCAGTACCAGAGGCCAGTCGGGCTCCAATGCCCTTGTCGCGGCGTCCAGGCAGAGATGTTCGGACCTGAAGCAGCGTAGAGTGTCAATATTTATGAAAATGAACACGCTAACGCGAAGACCGAGCGCTCCGGCAGCTGCTTGTAGCGTGCTCAAGCGGGAGCGATAGCACCCACAGCCTCTATTGCCGTGGCGAGCAAAACAACCGGTCATTGGTGATACGGAACCGGCGGCAAGATAGCAACCCCCTCGCGCTTGAAGGCAATCACACCCAGCCCTACGTAATCACCTTGAAGAAGGAGAGGGTTGCTTTCTTGCCGCTGGTTCCATATCACCAACAACCACTTGGTTTACTCGCCACTAGATGGCGAGAACAGCGGCTGTGGTTGCTATCGCATCTCGCTTGAACGCGCTACAAGCAGCTGCCGGAGCGCACGGGCCACGCGCTCGCGTGTTCCCTTTCATAAAAAGTTGACAGTGTACATACAAGCACGTTACACACGCTGCGTCATACGAGCGAATAGCGTATGAGACGTGATCGAAGAAATATCGCCAAGTATAAAATAACGGGACAGTTTGGGTTGCTTTCATCTTTAAGTCACTTCGTACAGATCGTAACTTCACTAACACAGCTCTACAGATTCCAGCAGTGGCGCCTTACGCAAAATACCCAAAGCGAAGATTATGGTGTCGTCCTTTATGAAAGGGAACGAGGGAACGCGTGAGTGAGTTTCGCGCACTTTGCATCGGTAGAGTTACTGTATATAGGTAGCATATACAGTAATTCTAAGCAGTGTCATCAACCGCCAACTGAAAAAAGCATGTCCCCTTTTGACGTTGTCTAACGAGTGGATAGCCGTTGAGCAAATGCTGATAGATTACACCCCCGCTACACTTTGCCGTGAGTTCATGTGCATGCGTGGCCTGGGAGGCTGTAATATTTGTGCAAGGTTATTTTCGATTAAAGCTCTTCTTTGTTAGAAGTCACCACTTCGTTCTGTCATGTCTATTTCTCCGTGTCATTACCGTGGGCCGAAGTTTCATTACGTATCTGTACCGAGACCCCTTAAGAAACAAATAAATGCGGTAGATGCATTTCGTCAGAAGTCGTAATGGCCTACATTGTCACGGACAACATCTCGAATTTACGGAGTGTGGTCGAAAATGGTCCGGGAGCACGGTGTCGTTGAATACAATAAACAGCTAGCATCGCGGCCAGATCGCCACTTAGGCGTTCACCTGTACGGATAGTTGCCACCGAACCGCTTCACGAAGTCGAGACGCAAGGCGCGGGAAAGCGTGGCTGCTACCAAGTACCAGGCGGTGACGTTGACCATGGTTCGCTCCAGGTGCCGGGCCACCAAACGCGACGCGTTCAACCGTGTGAACAGCACGGCGTTGTCATGGTCTCGTACGGGCTCGTTGGCCTTGAAAGAGCCGAAGGCGACGTCCCACAAGCCAGCGGGAAAGTCGGCGTCCCCTATCAGGTCGGTCACGTGCAGCCACACATCGTCCTCTTCTTTGTCGCCGGGCGAACGTGAGAAGGCATGCGACTTCTGGGCCAACGTCACGTCCAGAGCTAGCACCGAGCTTGCGAGCGCGTCGCTGTGGGCGCTGTCCTCAGAAGCGGCGCGGACGACCTTATAAAGGTAAGACAGGACTACGCCGTCCGCCGTCTCCGGTAGGAGTTCTTCTCGGATGGACCTCGCGCCGTAGACATGCAGGAAGACGCGATCTCCCAACTTCCGTCTACGGATCCCGACCAGGGAGGCGAGGCCCGTGGTGAAAGAAAGCGAAAGCGCCTGCAGCAACGCGTCGAAAGACGTCTCCGAGCCCAGGATTCCCGATAAGTCCAGCACCTCGAGAATGGAGGCAATTTCTCGCTTCACGTCTGTTTCGGGTTCCTCCATGTAGAGAAAGCAGTCTCGAACGAAGCGGCTTCCCACCGCAAGACGCGAGCGCAGCTTTGTGTACACGGAAGACGTCTCCACGTCAGGCGACGTGAGCCGGCGACGCAAGTCGGCCAGGTACCTCTGGAAGGCGTCGCCCAGGAAGCTAAGGCCGTCACGCTCCCGGGTCCATTTGCCACACACGTGCTGGTAGAAGTCGTCGCAAGGCTCGACGTCGCCATCGACGAGCGTCGACAGGTAGCCTGACGCGAGTTTGCACTCCGAGGTTCCACACGACACGACTAGGTCGGTTATGGAGACAAAGCGACGCCTGGCGTTCGTCAAGTACGCGATGAGCAGCGTGACGAAAAGTAGTCCGCAGACTGTCGTGAAGAAGGCGACAGTGGACAAAGACGACGATGACGATGACGAACATAACGAGGAGGATGACGCAGCGCGTCCTTCACTGTCCGTGGCAGAACACTCGACGCCACTGCGCATCAAGGAGCCGCTCGAGTCTGCACGACGTCAAAAAGCATTAATCACGAACAGAAACATATACTTGCGTGCTTTCAACTTCACCGAACAAAAACTCGATAAAGTTGAAAGTTTGGCGAGTCGGTGACCGTGTTGGTGGCGACTGACCATACTAAAGCGTACGGATGCAGCGCACGGACACAACACAGAACACTTTTGGAACACAAAAGCTCCCTCACAAAAAGCATTCATTGACATACTAAAAGACCCCTAAACCACTGCGAGTTAAAAACACGAACGCGGTTTCTTTCCCGCCGGCGTTATCTTATTCTCGGCACTTACTTCTTCGTAAAACACGTGGATAATATTGGCACTAAGCGTCGAGCTTATCAGTATTTCACACGTTTCGGCTGCGAATTGTTATCGTTGCTATACTCGGCGAGAACTTTCTGTGGCGATGAAGGGAAGGCCAACGTTGGGAAGGCTACGTGGACGGAGCTATTGATGCTGTACTCCTAGTAACCCGGTTCGGCTCGCGTTTCGAATGAAGGCCGCGTTCAGGTAGTCCCACTGTACACATTTTGATACGCCTGCTTACACAGCCATTTGCGACAGAAATTCGACACAAGCTCTTTCGACGAGTCGTTGGAAAAGCTGGAGGGCGACGCGCGCTCACCTATGGACGAAGGCGCCATTTTGACTGTGAGCTGTACGTAAAACGTGAAACGTTTTCATACGCGCAAAAAACACGAAATGGCTCTTCACAAAGCAAAACCAAATAACGGTATCTCTTCGGCGCGTGTAGCGTCTCTTTGTAAACAGCATCTAGGAGAAAATAATGTTGTTCTTTTTTATTACTTTCGCGCGGAAAACACGGACGCATTTGTGGCAATATATTCTACAGCGGTGGCACATGCGCTATTTGCCTCCGTAGCCTTTCATTCGCTGCCACAGAAAATTGTGATGATTATATGTGGGATTTCACGACCCAAAACCATGACAGAAGGTTGTCCCCGAGTATAGCACAGTCGAAAACGTCGAAAACGCATAAAACAAAGTGGCACTATTTCATCGAGCACTATAGACGAATTCTACCGGACTTACATCACGAAAATGCTCTGGCGCTGTCTTGGTAGGCAAAATACGCTCTGCCTACCGCAGTTTCTGCTGGGTTTTCAATGGTACATGTGGTGATCTCAGTCAAGCAACGAGGGAAAAAAACGGTACGCCGACGAGCTGCGTCGCGGTTGGATGTGAGTCGCGTCTCACAACTTAGTTTTGTTTGTTGGCGCACATCGCATCTCTCAGCGCTTATGGCAAAAATTACGTACGGACGTCGCTATAAGTTTACCCGTAATGTCGACGTCAGCCTACCTGTGTTTACAAACATGGAATGAAGAAAACGCGGAATGTGAGCGCCACTGCATGGCGATGCATAGCAGGAGACAACGTGCGGCATTCTCTCGTATGTGAACCAATGGAGAGCTTACTTTCCTCATGACATTATGTGAGCAAACTGCTAGCATCCCGAAGTTTCAGAAAGACGGGAAAGGCCAGGAGGGAATGACGCGCTCGTCATTTGAATTATTAGAGAATGTTTAGGGGCCCTTCAAAGCGCAGCTGCTTGCGATGTTGCTGCTAGCTGTTTTTCATTCAAAGAAAAAATACTTCCAGGTCATAGGAATCAGCCGACCAGAAAAATCATCGAAGCTTTCTATATAAATAAGCGAAAAGAGAATAGCATCAGCCGAGCATCATGCAGCAGCACAGGGTGATTGTGAGGTTTCATTTTTGAAAGCTTGATGAAAAAAGTTCGAGCTTCGTATCAGCCAGCCATTACTTCACGTGGTACGCCGGTGTGAATATATATTAACGCTGCTATTTCTTTACCAACTAGTTACAATTGCGGGCGTAGGTACACGCATTGGGAGGGGGGGCAGGGGGGGCGCAAAGTCATCTCCATACATTGACCTGATTGGCGTGGGGCGGGGGGCGCTGCGGCAAATTTACGCCTCCCTGAATAGGAAGCCAGCATGCACACGCTTATGCGTGCGGAGTGTGGGGGGTGGTCCTGCCCAATCGTTTCTTTCTTTTGTTTACCGAGCGCTTGTATGCACTGCTTCGCTCGTTAAGCAGAGCAGGCGCTTTAGCATGGTGCCCCCTTTGATTCCCTCTATTTAGGGACACAGAGCAACTGGCTGACCGATTTAGATAACTAAATTTGTTACGCAGATAACACAGGGGTGTACAGTTAGGATGCTAACTTGTACAACGGTGCACATCGCCCTGCCAAGAGAGCCGGATTCCTTATGCGCCCATCTCAAAGTAGTAACCAAACACAATTAACAAAGCCGAGCAATTCGGTACACCAAGCGAAACACGCACAGTTGTGAAATAAATATGCAGGAACGCGCAGTAGGAGTACAACATCACGAGATAAACGTAACAAATATCATACGATTGCGGAAGTTATTTAACTCATTCAGAATATATCGGCAGAGTAAACGTGCGAGCAAAAAACAACGCAAAACAATATGACCTCCTGAACTACTGTTCGGCAACAGATTAAAAAATGATAAGAAATTTTCCGTGCGACAAGTCTAAAACATTAATAAAGTTGTATCTTGAAAATGGCTATCGTAGGCTATTTTACTTTTTAAATACCACAATGCTCAGTTGGTACGACGCTGGAATGTAACATTTTTTTTTTCTTATGTTGTCAGAGCTTCATAAGAGCACCTTCGTCAGTCAAATCAAAGATATCACACTTATTTTTCGTAGAGAAAATATATACAGGCATGGGCACTTACCTTGGAAACTTCGAAGAGCTGAAAAGAAAGTGATGATAACGATCAATATACTTTACTTGTGCTGTACGTGGCACACTTTTACGCTCTTAAAATAGTTCGAGTGAAAAGATAACAAAACATATATTTGGTTGTGACAGAAAGCGCTATTCTGCCATTCAGTGTTAATATATATATATATATATATATATATATATATATATATATATATATATATATATATATATATATATATATATATAAGTGAAATACATGCACATGGGAAATCGAAATATTGTAAGAATAATTAGCCTTGCATTTCTAACTGAAATTTTAAAACTACACGTTGATATAGTGCCAAGCTGTTCATCCCGAGAATTCTGTAAATATAAATTAACACCAAGCTAAGATTATCCTGATCGAAGCTCTTTAGATAATATTTACCGAAATATTCCAGTGTAAAGGCGCGTCATTCACAACGCGCAAGACACCGATAGGAGTCGCGAACGGTGGTCCCACCGGCGGCTCCCTTTTGTGGGTGTCACTGGTGGCAACGTTACTGGATGACTGGTGGGTCTAAACTTTCTCTAAGTTCTCCGGGAGTTCTCGTCTTGGATAACTTTAACACCAACTAGTGGTATAAATGCATACTTAACGCTGTAGAAAGGAGTTGGAGTGGTCACGGACGTCGGCAGGGGGGTGCAGAAGGGGCACTTGCTCCCCTCAAGCAATACCAGCGCTTGCCCTCACAACAGCGCTTTCCCCTCCTCTAGCCGCGATGCAACACTAGTTTCCACCCCCTTTCTCCCCCCCCCTAAAAAAATCTGCCGACTATTACGAAAGTAGTCCTTGTTGCAGTCTTCAACAATATTTTATGGTTCATTTTTTTTTTACTCACAATGATGCAATCGTGCGCACATGGTTCTAATTGCAGCACAAGCAGTTGCTCTCACATAAATAAGCTTTCTATGCGCCATATACTTTGCTCGAACACTTTTTAGGGCTGATAGGGCCTTACAACCGTTGTGCAAACTTTTTTGTGGGAGTATATAACCTTTCGTGTGACGTACACAATGGAGCAAACGAGAGTATTCGGGGCGTCATTCCGCCTAGCCTTATAACCAGTGGGTTCGGGGTTTCGGTGCCCCACTCCTCAGTGGGAAAATTTTGCACTTAGTATTCGTGTGTGTTTGAATACGCACACATACAAACACATACAAGAATAAGAGAATAACTCCAGCGCCCCTCCCCCATCCCCCCCCCAAAAAAAAGTCTGACTACGCCTGTTCTTGCGACACATCCACAATCATCATCTGGCTTTCTTCCGCTTGCTTTCCTGAAAACTATGCACTCGCTGCATGCCTGTCAAAAATGTCATGTCACACTAATAGCCGCACGCCGTTCCTGACTCGGAAGCTGCGGGCGCACATGGCGATAAAGCAAGCAAAAACACGCGGGGATATACATACGATTATCGTTGCGTGGCATAAACGGCTCAGATATCCGCCTTCTCCACGTCATCGTCAGTGTACGAGACAACTAGCCCACAATTTTCCGAGAGGGCGTTATATGTCTCAGAGTTGCTGTATACGCTGCCTTTAGGTAGTAAATACAGTAACTCGGGTTTCTGTAATATATGTGTCTGTAATAGGTGTCCTTCAACGTCCACTGCAAGGCAAAGGCATCGCCCCTATTTGTTCCATTAACACGCTCCCGTGGCTGCTGCGGCCACGTTATCCACTCAAATTTCTCAATATCATGTGTGCACCTACCCAGATTCCTCCCCTCACATGCTTGCCTTTTCTTGAATCCCAATTAGTCAGCCTTAATGACCAGCGGTTATATTAGCTTCACACTATATGTCCTGCCCATGCTCATTTCTTCTTCTTTATTCCTACTTCAAGTTTACGGCGTTAATCGGCAGCTTCGGAAAACAGGGGAGGGCTCTTACCGTTGGTGACCAGAGAGTTCACCTCACTGGACCTCCTTGGACGATCCTCGAGAATTCTGGTGACTTCGTTGAGCGAGGATTCACCCAACTTGGGAGACTCGCACAACATGGAGAAAGGCTCCGTTCCAGGCACAGCCATGGCTACCATCTAATTATGACGATGATTACCCTCAAATATGCCATGCATCCGCAATGGGGGATGTGGGCAACGGGCCGCACCCTTGTAAGACAAGCATGCTGAAGAAAAATAGACAAAAAGAACCGAAATTGCAAATAAAATATATAATTGGGAAATATACCAATATTTCCAAAATAGCTTGTAGTCATAGAGTCAATCCAAACAACGCAAGTTATGCTTCATTCCATCACTTCATGGACACGGTTCTACAGAAGAAAAAAAAGAAACTTGTTGTGTCGCGCTGTTCAGTTCAGTTTCTGCTTCATAAGTTATGTGGCGCCTCGTGTGGCATTGTTATGTACTATATGTATGTCTATGTAAATAAATCAGTTGGTTACGGGACCCGGTGCAAGACAGACGTGCTTCTGTCGGCGCTGCGCGCCGAAGTCGTGGTTTGGCTGTGGCTGCGACGCCGACGGAGAAGAACGAAGGCCACAGCAGACCAACGCCGCCGGTGTAATGACTGTTTCGTTCAGTTTCGGTTTCTGTTTAAAATGTTGTGTGGCGCCTCGCGTGGCAGTGTTATGTACTATATGTATATATGTGTAAATAAATCAGTTGGTGATTTGCCGTTCTTGGAGGGGGACGTTTTTCTCTCGGCGCACAGCGCCAAAGTCGTTGTGGCTGCCGCCGGCGGCGTCGGCATGCTGCGGCTGTTCGTTCTTCGTCGGCGTCGTGGCCCAGCTCAACCCCGACACAACCCTTAATTATTTATTCTAATTTCTAACTACAGTTATTTGTGAAATAATAAAGTGGTATGGATGTTACATCTTTACCACAACGTTGGGCTTGTGATCGACCTTTGAAAACTCGCTTCAGCTCAGCTTATCAAAAAAACTGCTAAGCAGAAGGATACTTTGAATAAATTAGAACCTTGAGAGTATCCAAACTGCATGACATGTGTATAGGATGCGCAGTAGTGTTAAATTATGTCTAAACTTATGACAACTATGGGAAACCTACCATCTGCTTTACAACTGTGTGCTTGAAAAAAGGACGATGTGACCACCCTTTACATACAAGTACACTATCTGGTTCTTAGCCTATCTGCCTTTGCGGGTGAGCGCCATCAGGTAGAACACACCATTATCATCGTCCTCTAACGCATCAGCTAAGGCACGCTGCCGGGCTAGTGGGTTGGCGTTCATCATTTATTTGGGTACAGCGCACCACGACAAGGACACAAAAAGACACACATACACATAGCACTAACTTGCAACTAATGCTTTATTTGCGATCGCACGCGCTATTTATACAATAACAGTAGACCAATAAAACATGGAAAATATGTTAAAATGCAGCAAAGCTCATGCACGCGTCATCATCGATTGCGACAATCTGCACTCGCCAACGTCGAAGTGAAGAATCAAGATACTTCTTTTCTTTAGCTCACAAAGATATGGAAGCCACACTCACACATTTTTGTTTGCAAAATTGCAAAATATGCAAAATTAACAGCGCCATCTAGAGAACGCAGCAGGTACCATATCCGCCATTTTGATGCTGGCGAGGCTTGACCACTACGCGCGGGCGACCCACATGCGAATGTACGCGTTTCAACGCTTCGACTGTCGCAGTCAGAATTTTTTGCTGGCGAAATGCCAGTGCACTGCTGTGTGCCGCTGTGCAAGCAGCGCGGAGTCACAAACAGCGATAGGAGCATGGTATGTGGCATGAATTATGATCTTGCAGCGATCATTTAAACGCAAAACAGGGTATGGCGTACACAAGCTTTATGGGCATAGTCTAGGATGCATGTATCTCCGCGGTGCGCGGGCTGCACAAGAGCAATGCAGGACTAACCATTTTTCTGTGTTACGCAGACAGGCCATGTTTTTATAGGTTTGTCAGCTTTGCGGCGAGGTGTTTTCACTACGTCAGGCCTCTACACGACAGTGGTGCTCTTCGATTTAGCGTCTCGAACTCGCTGAGAAGCTGTGCGGCATTCAAATTTTCTTATGACTTCGGTGAAGCCTTGGACTACCCGCAGTCTATCCGCGGTGAGTCTGAGATGGTAAATCGAAGAGCCCCGGAAATTCCCTGCAGTCGAATAGAGAGTCCGCCACTGCTGGTGAAGTAACTAGTGTGACAGAACCGAACTGTTTGGACGGGCTTTTTTGTGACGAGATTACACCATGTAGGTAACGACGTAGAAATATTTTTGAAGGTGATTGCGCACAGAGACGTGCAGAGCTTCCGCTGCTCCGAGTAACATGCCATACACGCATCCTAGAAAGGCAGCTCGGTTGCTTGTCCGTGTTCAAGCTCCATTGTGTCTACAAGTACGGTCACCCTGCAGCAATAAAACAGTCATTCGGAAGATAAGGGCTATGCCTACTTTGGAACAGAAAAGTATCTGCTCAGGCACTTAACTTCCATTCGCCCAACGTGCGCGGACGCAACTTTTCCATTGGGGCCTCTCACTAATTTTTCTTTACTAGCGAAATAAAATCGAAAAGATAGCGGGGCGCACTGCCGTAGGTTTCGAAAACTGGCACCATGAGTATCGCCAGGGCTTGACTGAATGACGTTCTGCATGAGTTCACAGCAGTCCTATTTATTCGTAAGACGGGATTCATTCTCTGCATTTTAGTCTCTTTGGCTCAGTTGCGTTGCAGCTGTTTTTTTTGTGTTGCAACTCACCTCACTTGAAAAATGTTTCATTTGCATTATAAAACATACGGCTGTGGAGACAGCCATAACTTAGTTGTATGGGATTCAGTATTTTGGCTGCCTTACACTTGCAGCTCCTAGAAACCTTTGAAGCTACTTAGATATAAAAAATAACTGATTTAAATTCCCTAGAGTGTCCACAAGTGACTAATGCCCTGCTGTTTCTGTATACATATATTTATCTCTTGCGCCATTGTGAAGACCCCTTCCCTGCCTACAATCCCGTGTTTAATACTCCCAGAGCAGCAACATGGAATTACCAGCGTAATTCCGTAGAAGCGCGGACGCGCTTCACACACAGCAAAAGCTTTCGGGTGAAATAAGGTCCCTAGATGAAACAAAACTTGTTTCATCTAGGGATCTTAGGGTGAAACGGGTGGCAGCGCCCCTGGCGGGCGCCCGATATGTCGACGCGGTTAGGGTCATGGTGACTCGTGAACCCACTGGACCATAGAGTGTATATTAAGAAACTCTATGCAATGGGCCACTGCCCCATGGAGGAAGGAAAAATTTTTCCTTCGTCCATGCACTGCTATAGTGTACTAGAATATGGGGCTCCATATTTTACTACACTATAGCACTGCCCCTTTCTAGTACACTCTACTTTTTAGCCACTATAGCGCTGAGAATGACGGTATACCAACCATATATGTTTAGTCAACTAGATAGATAGTATATGTGTCTGCGAGGCTTGTGTTGGCTGGTGTTGAGCGAGGCTTCGGCCCAAAAGCGAATACGACTGCGTAAATAAAGCTTCTCTAAAACAAAACGTTTATCAGCAGATCTCATTCACAGGTATAAAATAAAGGTCTACTTACCTTGACGGCACAACCAAACGGCGAAGAAAAGAAACAGATGACCATAGAGCTAATATACAGACTCTAGAGAAAAAGCTGGGCCAAAAAAAAAGCTAAAACTAGAGCGTACTCGACTATACTACTTCTTTCTTTATGCTGTACTATTAGTCTATAACCAACAGAACGCTGACATCTTGAAACGTTGTCATTGTTGTCATTACAATATTTCAAAAAAACTAAATTTAGACAAAAAAACATTCAAATTTTGTAATATAAATTGTAAAAGAACGTTTTTGCGTAATAAAAATTAACAAAAATTATATAAAAATATTACGAGTTGTTTTTACACAAGATCAAATGGTCATTTATACAATTTGTTGAGCGCGGAGAGAAGTGCTTGCAAGTGTGTTCAGTAGATGGCGCCATAATTTTTGTAAAATTGAGAGCATGGGTAGAGCAATTCTGCGTGCGGCAGATCGCGCCGATTTGCTTGCGCGCCGAGTGAGTTTTTTGTTGCCAGAGCCAAAAACTTGACTTAATGTGACAGTCTTATACTGTGATGTAACAGAGGTTAACTAAACAAAAAAATGCCAACTGTTATTGCAGCATGCAGTGACGACTGCAAGTGAAGCCGAGTATCGTTCCATCATGGCGGCACCCAGGTGGTGATAGGTTTCAATGCATGGGCTCTATGGGGAGCTTTTCTCTTGCTGTGTGCGACGCTGGGCAAATAAGAGATCGTGTCTCAGCTGGTAGGTGTTCTGTGGTCTCAGTATTAGGGACGACGCGTATGAATGCTTAAGGGGAAGCGATTTTGTGAGCCGCGCTTCAATATACGCCGCATTCGTGTCGCCGAAGCACGGAACATCTCTGTAGCGGTGCGTACTTAGTCGAACGCGCACAGCGACGCATCTTCTGGGGAAACTGAATAGAGTCGCAGCAGGCAGTGGGCTTTCGTTTTCTGATCATGTCCGACGATCATTACTCAGAAGTAGGCTCTCTGCATAGCTGATCGTGCCGCGACGACGGAGACGCTACGCTTCCCCTAGCGCTGTCAGCACAAGCCATATCGTTAGGACTCTATTCAGTTTCCGCAGAAACGCGTCGTTGTGCGCAGTCGATTAGCTACGCACAACTACGGAGATTATCTGTGCTTAGGCAACGCGGTTCACAAATTCACCCCCCCCCCCCCTGCATTCACACGCGTCGTCCCTAACACTGATCGAGACATGATCTCTTAATGCACAGCTGCACACACAGCAAGAAAATGCGCCCCGACTTCTGCAACGCGCGCTTTATCCCGTTAATTAAAACGGCCAACGTCGCACTCGCGAACGAGTTCATCGCACACACACTCACGAAATGCACGGCGGACAGCTGCGCACACACACACTGCACAGCTGCGCACACAGCAATAGAAGGCGTCCCGACTTCTGCGATGTGTTCCGTTAATTAAAACGGCCAACGTCACTCACGCACTCGCGAAATGCAAAGCCCTCACGAAGAAATCAATACTACAGGAGCAAAATATTTCGCCAAATTTGGCGGCAGTCTGGCAACACTGACCCCGCCAAGTCTTGCAACTGAAATATGCAATGCCAAACAGAACCTTGCCGCTGCGTAGCGACTTCGGGCATAGCGTGTGGAACTAGGGTACATCAAAAGAGTTGACTGTTGGGCAAGTTGGCGCTTTGACGTAGGAACCGTCGTTACGTTCTCGGGCTGTGTTTGTACGCGTTGATGATGGCGTGGCCGTTGCTGGTTTGCTGACTGATGATGACATATTATCAGAAGTGCTTGAAGAGGAGGATTAGAGTCGCTGTTCCAATAATGACATTCAAGATGAGTCGACGCGACATCGCACCGTGCAGGAGGCCGCCGAAGCTCTCACTGTCCTCGGGGAGTTCTGCATCAGTTCTCGCGAGAACGAGCGTGCACGCACCACCACCACCACATGGGGTTGAAGAAGATCGTTCTAGCACTAATTCCAATGACGAAGCAGAATAAGTTGACGCAGCTTTTCATGAAATAAAGGTTTGCTTGTGACGAGTACATTTTCCTTTAGTTTTGATAGTTCATTCGATAATCCGGAATTCGGTTAACTCGGACATTTTCACTGGTCCCGTGAGATCCGGGTTAACGATCCTTTGCTCTATAAGTTAACAATGATGCTTGCTAATAGTTTGCTCTTTTAATCATAGTGTTCTATAATTCCTATCATTGTTTACTATTTTTTCCCTTCATTTGAGACTGCACACAAATATTGTGTGGTGTTGTAAGTCGGTGCTGTTTGCGTCCTTTTACTTGTGCTCAGTTTTTCGCTCTTTTCGAAAGGCAGTGACAAGCATTGATGAGGAAAAAATTGTTAGCGTGCTAGTCCATGGTCAACGCTGATCGTGCAAAAAATAAACTTGAACACACATGTGCAATCACTGTTTCACAAGGTGCCAATTCTTGAAGCGCAAATCAGTGGCACGAGTCATGCGGCAGCATTGCACCCAATGCGACTGAGTAAAAGGTAGCCTTCGCATTAATGCTTGCTTCAGAAAGGGAGGGTAAAAGACCAAAGCTCCCGTGCAGATCAGGAGCCCAAGCGAACAGCATCTGAGATGGCCAAAAAACATTTTATTAACCAATTTCTCTTCACTCTGTGTATAAATTTTTCTCGTTCATCATCATCGTATGCATATATATATACAGAAATAGACGCGGCAATCATAATACAATAATATTACCTGCAATAATGTGTATGTGAACTTGGTGCATCCAGACAAGTTAGTGACGAAGGGTCCAAGGGAGGGGAGGAGGACACGCGGTGTGTAGGATAAAGGGTTTGAACAGGAATGCATGCTTGATATTTAGCGCTGGGAGAAATCTTTTCAAAATGTGGGCATCGCAGACAATGATTTTAAGACGCGGCAAAGATGCAGAGTGGCTTTCACATTTTCTGAAATGAAGAACGAAAAAAATGTAACGAAAAATCAAAGGGTGCGGCAAAGATTTCACTCAACAAAACACGCGACTTGGGCAACAGTACAATACAACCAAGCTCGGGAAAATTTTTCTGTTCAGGTGAATCGGAAGTGCCAGAAAAAAATTCCGATGCTACCGAGGCCCGCTTCAACATGCCACCTTAATACTTCAGTCTGCGTTTTCTATGATGCTTCCTTCCATAGTGTTCTTGTTGATGACTCAGCATCAGGTACGTGTTGCTTTCATAATGAACAGCACAGGGAACATGCGAAATCATCCACTTGCATTGTGTATATTTCAGCACAGAAAGAAAAACCGACCGGGAGGAAAACAATGATGAATTCAATGAGCACAATATACAGGTAGAACATTTGGAACAAAATAATTCATGGGTTATTCTACAGACATGCAGCTGGCCGCCCACTAAGCCTTTCTGCTCAGCCAAGAAAAGAAAATGCAACTGTTGTACTTATCATCTGTGGTTGAAGCAGAAGGTTATTGTATTACTGCACAGCTTAGAATGGCCAGAACTCAAAACAATCTGTCACATCGGTACAGACAATGAAACTAAACAACACAGGTTAGAAAGGCATGTACGGAACATGAGCGGTTCGGAGTACGGTACATTTAAAATGGTGCCACCTACAAGGGCTTGCCAATCTGACTGAATACTTGGGTTCACATAACTACAGGGGTGCTCACATAAAGCGGGAAAAGAAAGAAAGCACAGAGATTCGAACTGAAGACATCGACAGGCCAATATAGGTACGCCTTCATTCTCCAATACCTCAAAATTAGCATGCTCAAAACCTGAAGCATTTCGAAACTGTGTTTTACAGTGACAGCACAGCACGAAGCCTTTACTAGAGATAGAGAAAACAAGCAAAAACAAAAAATGGAAATATCAAGGGCACGTATGGTTTTAAATTAATTTTTCATCAGACAGGTGATCCAAGAAACAATGAAACTGCCAAAGTGTGGACGTCAGTCACCATGCCAATGCAGTGTCTAGAAAGCACTGGTGTTTTGGGGAGCTCAGACTGTGGTGCGTAAACGAGGAATGACGACATACAAGTGCTTTTACAGGGCAAGGGTACTTGAGAACACTGTCAAGAAACAAACCAAAATGAACAAACGTCCATTTTCAAATCATTTTGTTTCAGCAGAAATAAATGTATAAAAAAGTGCATAAAACTGAGAAAATGCAGTAGATTGTTACCTTCTGCAGCTGCCACAAAAAACACAAATCAAAGCTGAAAAAAGAAAAGGCAGCATCCTTTAATTTTCGCCACAAAAGCCACCATTGACGAGCACACCCAAACACAATTGTGCTCTATGATTCCACCAAGAAATTAGCAGTGCTGCTTCAATGTAAATCAGCAAGCTAACATTGCAACATTCTATCTAAAATGGCCAGATAGACTAAGCTCCTTTGTGAGACCATTCTTTACTCTTGACCCAAGCCAAGAAAGTCCATTACAAAATTCATTGCTCGATGATCATTGAACAAACATCATAAAACACTTATATTACACCATTATATCACCACTTTATTAAGAGGATCCAATAAAAATTCCTGTATACCATACGAATATACCGTACGAGTTCCGTATCAATTATAGGTATGGTACAGAATAAGCCCTTAAGATTCCTCATAAATTTTATGAGGGATACTTGTATTTCGCCTCCATTTTACCTAACGTCCGTTATAATACAGACAAACAGTCAAGTACAGGAGTGTTACGGTGAAGCAGTCCTATTGATAATGCCACCAAATAATTTCATAGCTGATTTAATCAACGCCTCGCTTTCTAATGTAACTGAGGCATGAGAGGTGTGGGAAATGCCACTCATTAGATAAATGAAATAACTCTGACAGTCGTTTAACTATTGAAGTTATTTCATTGGTCAAATGATTCTAATTTTTACAGTGATTTCCACTTTAAAAATCAGCATGATTGCCCAAGGGGGCAAGGGGGCATCACCAAAGTACAAAAAATCATTTATGAATAAACACCGATGCGTGGCTAGTCCCTCACCAGCACCCAGCTACGTCCCTTGTCTGCCTTGGGGCAGCCCTCCCGGCACGCAACCATTTTCTCACATTCAGCGACCAATGCAGTTGCACCAACGTTATAACTGGTTCACATTAGTTTACATGCCTCGCTAGTCAATGCTCTTACAGGAAGCTGTTAAAAGAGTCAAATTACTCAATTATACCTTGGAAACTTTCACACTACATCACTGGAATGAATCCTAAATAAACCACAGGGTGAAAGGTTAACTAAAGGATTGCTCTAAAAACACCTCATAAACTGCAGTGCTTTCCTGTAACTCGCAAAAACACGAGTACTGCAGATTGGGTGAGTTAGTGCATGATGAAATCGTGAGGTTATAGAGTGCAACTCTTTTCGAGCATGAAGACAAAGAAACCAGTGAAAAAGAAAAATGCAGATGAAAAGATAACCACGCATCCTGCCATCTGCATTTCCATTTTTCACTGGCTTCTTTTCCTTCACACTCAAACGGAGTCACGCTATAACCTTACGATTTCACCAGAAAAACACAATTCTTAGATTATAGCTCAGGAATCATTTTGTTTAATCAATAAACACAACACCAGGAATATATTATTCATATGTTGAACATTTGCTTGCGCAGCACTTTTCAAACATAAGCGCTTTAGAGTAGCCAATAAAACTCAACGTTTCAAACTTACTTCTTTCGGCAATTGCTTGACAGCAATGCTAAATGAAAAAACACGTGCCAGCCATGCCCATCAACTTCAGGTGTGAAACAGGCCGCTTTGTGCCCCACACATAATTAGGTTGCCTGTGAATTAGGCAGCTAATTCTCCATAAGAGTTCATAAGTTCTCCATAATAGTTGTAAAGTCCAGCTTTCACTTGAGGTGCATTACCAGTACCGGTGAGCTAATCGACGTCAACCACAAGGCAGCCTTGTTTGTTTGTGGTGGAATCGCAGAGTAAAGCGTTCAAGGTGTGCTCAACAACATGACCGCCACGTCTAAATAGAGCACAAGTTTCCCAATATTCAGGCCCACTGCAGATCCATGCAAATTCACCAAGACAAAACATGCTGTAATTGGTCATGCAAAGGTGCTGACTTTCTGTGCTACAATAATAATATGATGCAACTGTTCTGCATTTATGCATTGAATGTTTCAAACTTTTCACCTTGTAGGATGAACAGGGGAAGGATGCTGCATAGAACTGTTTAAATGAGAGGCGAGAGTGACGTGAACATACAAAACATAAATTCTGTGTATTATGAAATAAACTGAAGTGCACAAAGCGAAGGCAACGACATCTTGTCTCCTCCTCCGTAAAAGTCAAAATTAGCAAAAAGACACAAAAAACTTTGAAATTGTTCATACACAAGCATCAAATACCAGGGTGATTAGTTGATCTAGATAACCTTTTTATTCTTTCAGAAAATTAGTCGTCTCGTGCACAATTAAAAAACCGCGCACAATTAAAAAAAAGTAAGCAAGAACGATGTATCTGCTCAATTTGACATCCATGCTACTCTCTGCACAGCTCTCGTAAATCGTGAATCTTAGTATATGCAGCAGCCATCAAAGTTGAAACTTAATTATCAACACAATCCTTTCGAATTTTTCAACATAATTATAAACTGCACACTCACAGAATCGAACATGATGGCACGAAGGAGCCTGTAATGCATACGTTGGAAACTATTTTTGAAGAATGGCCAAGCAGTAACAAGAAAAAAAAAGATACACACTGGGATGTTTAAGATGCTGAACCAGCACATGACGTCAGGTCGAAGGAACAAGATGGTAGAGTACAGTGCATCAAAATTATGACTTTTTTATGCGTGTCCCTCCCTTATGTGACGATAAATAAAGTTTTAAATAAAACCGGCAAATGAACGATGCTTCTGATGACCGAACGCAGTGGGACTGAGTGAAAAGCAGACCACTTCAAAACAAAGAAAAAAACAATGCAAAGGAAGAGAGTTTATCTCCCACTAACACACAGCACAGGTCTTTCGCAAGTATGCGGACAAGGACGATTTAAAATAAAAAAACTCGCTTAATCCCCATCCTTATCGGTCCTGTGGCCACGAGTTTGCATTTGCCCACATGAAGTGACAACCTCTTGTTCTCACACACGAAGCGCAACTAGGAAACGGACAAAACTCTGTGGGAAAAAAATGCAAGAAGATGAAGGAAAAACAAAAAGAAGAATGTTTCAGTACCACATGAACAAAAAAAAATGGTTCGAAAGCGATGGCATGCGAGAAAATTTTGCTTTTTCCTGTTTTACAATTTGATATGACGCCGACGTCACTTTTGTCCTGCTGCCACCACACAACGCTTTACACGACGAAGGGCAGCAAAGAGAGAGAGAAAAAAAAAATGTAGACGTAACGGGCTTAAACACTTTTTTCCACCGTCACTTGATCGAGGCACGTAGGGAAGTTTCTCTTGCTCTTTCACTTGCGCGAATGCTCGTCTTCGTCACATAAAATGTCCGATCTTTTTATTCACGTCCTCCTCCGGCACAACGCCGCTGCTCCGTCACACACTTCCACCTTTTCTGTCTGTACATGTTCGAAAGTCCACCAAGCGGTTGTCACGAGCTGTCGAGAGCCGCCGATCGCAACGTTGCCTCCGCAGTTTATCTCGAAGTCCTTTCCTTCACTGCCTGCGCCACGTGCAACACCACACTTGCGAACAACACTAAGTCTCTTGCACCAGTGGTGGGCGGTACGATTTACACACGCAATCACTCCGGCGTGGCACGACTCCGCAGTAGCTTCGTCGCATAGTATTGTTTTTTTTCTACCCCACATTCGGTGCTTGTTCAGTCCGGTGTCGGCACCCGTGACATTTCAAGCAAGCACTGGGCAATAGTCCGTGACGACTCTAACGGGGACATGGCCACTGTTGACAGCTGCTGCTCATATCGTCGTAGGTAACTGCAAAAGCAAGAAGTTTAGGTAATCAAAAGCTTGTAAGCGTCAAAAACGAGTTAAGATTATGGAAGGGACATATTGGCTGATACCATGCTCATTTTGACTAACCAGGAATTTTTAAAGGGGCCCTGAAGAATTTTTAAGTATGGTTGGAGAAAGCTGACTATTGGTAGTTGAGGCTCAAGAGAACACGTGAGCCAAACATTATAGAGCAGCACACAGCCTGGAATTCATAATAGATTCTCAAAAGTCACCTCTAGATCGTTCCCTCTACTTTATCCAAACAATGTCATAAACAAGCACCACAATCACTGCCCGATTTCAGCATCACAAACTACATAGTTCCTTTGGTCACCACAAGATGTTGCCATGTGCCCGCCCTGACAATCACATTGACAGTAAGTTGTGCATTCAAAAAAAAAAGACAATAAATGCACATGTGACGAAACTTGTTCCTGGCGTTGCCATCCCTTCCTGCCTAGCAACAGCCTGCGTGCTCGTCAGGACAAGAGAAGAAAGAAAGCAATTACAGTTTGCGACAAAGTCCTGTAGCATCACTCGTATGTGACGGACTTCAAAAACTTTTGGGGAGGTCTATTCGTCAGGCAATAAAGTCATTTGATGAAGTCATTCCATGGTTACTTCAAACAGTGTTGCAAGGCCTCTCTAATGTGCCCCTAACGTAGCAGTTTCTGCATTTCACCCTGTTGAAACACGTCCGGCGAAGCTGAAAATGGAGGCCACACTTTAGTGCTGCGCAAGCGAGACATCTCGGCCACTACGCCACCATAGTATGTCAAGGCATACAAGAATGGCTATTATTTTAAGCACCAAAATCACAATACGATCATGACAGATGCTGTAGTAGAGGGCTCCGGATCTTCCAACCACCTAGGCTTTTTTCATTTGCCCCAAAATCAAAATCTAAGCACAGTCGCTTCCAGCATTTTGTCTCCATTCAAATGCGGCCACCTAGACCAGGATGCCATGTAAAAATAAGATAGCCCATTACATCGCAGCCGCAAAATCCCTTCACATTGGCATCAATCAACTTCAAACAAAAATCGTCCGCTATGCATGACAAATACATTAGCGGCGTTAGTAGGTAAGAACAACTGAACAAAATATGCTCGCAAATGTGCACTTTAGATCACAATGGCACACAAGAAGAAGAGACAGAGAGAAGTTTGCACACTACAATTTCTATGTGACATTAGCTGTCGATTTCAAGTGACAAAATATGATATAATCACAGAAAAAACTTTGAAGATCTGAACCCACAGTAATACTTCGTTAACTCGAACTCGCATATCTCATAAAAATCGGCTAAGTATAAGTTTTCCGCGGCACCGAACATTTTCCTACACGTCCTATGTATATTTTGCCCTTTAATCTCAAAGTATTTTTTGGTCGGAATGCGGATAACTCAAAATCTTGACCTGGATTGTAACTAAAATTCCGCCGCCAGACCATTTCACAAGATTTGCGCGATGCTACCATGCCTGACTTGAAGAATTACAGGCCGATCAGCTTGCTCTCTGTAGTATACAAGCTATTTACAAAGGTAATTGCTAACAGAGTAAAGAAAACATTAGAATTCAATCAACCAAAGGAACAAGCAGGATTTCGAACAGGCTACTCAACAATTGACCACATTCATACTATAAATCACGTAATAGAGAAATGCTCAGAGTATAACCAACCACTATACATAGCCTTCATAGATTACGAGAAGGCGTTTGATTCAGTAGAAATATCATCCGTCATGCAAACACTGCGGAATCAGGGCGTAGATGAAGTATATATAAACATTCTGGAAGAAATCTACAGGGGATCAACTGCTACCATAGTGCTTCATAAAGAAAGCAACAGAATACCAATCAAGAAGGGTGTAAGGCAGGGGGACACAATTTCCCCAATGCTATTTACCGCGTGCTTACAGGAGGTTTTCAGAAGCCTAGAATGGGAACAGTTAGGGATAAGAGTCAATGGAGAATACCTTAGTAACCTGCGCTTCGCCGATGACATTGCATTGCTGAGTAACTCGGGGGACCAATTGCAACTCATGATTACGGAGTTAGACAAGGAGAGCAGAAAGGTGGGTCTTAAAATTAATCTGCAGAAAACGAAAGTAATGTACAACAACCTCGGCAAGGAGCAGCGCTTCGAGATAGGTAATAGTGCACTTGAAGTTGTAAAAGACTATGTCTACTTAGGGCAGGTAATAACCGCAGAGCCGAACCACGAGATTGAAGTAACTAGAAGAATAAGATTGGGGTGGAGCACATTCGGCAAGCACTCTCAAATTATGACAGGTAGATTGCCACTATCCCTCAAGAGGAAGGTATATAACAGCTGTATCTTGCCGGTACTTAGCTACGGAGCAGAAACCTGGAGACTTACAAAGAGGGTTCAGCTTAAATTGAGGACGACGCAGCGAGCAATGGAAAGAAAAATGGTAGGTGTAACCTTAAGAGACAAGAAGAGAGCAGAGTGGATTAGGGAACAAACGGGGGTTAAGGATATCATAGCTGAAATCAAGAAGAAGAAATGGGCATGGGCAGGGCATGTAGCGCGTAGACAGGATAACCGCTGGTCATTAAGGGTAAATGACTGGATTCCCAGAGAAGGGAAGCGGGTTAGGGGGAGACAGAAGGTTAGGTGGGCAGATGAGATTAAGAAATTTGCGGGTATAAATTGGCAGCAGCAAGCACAGGACCGGGTTAACTGGCGGAACATGGGAGAGGCCTTTGTCCTGCAGTGGACGTAGTCAGGCTGATGATGATGATGATGACCATGCCTGAAGTTCGTAGATTTTTTTTCTTTCTTTTTTCTTATTTGGCCATGCCTTCCACTACATCGATACTTTCTACAAACGCGAAGTGTGCGAAGTTTCAGCCCAGGCACATAACACTGTCAAGCAACCCTGTGAAACGTCAGGTGACACATGCACTGAGGAGAGAGGCCCTCTGCCCACGCTTGCTTGGCGTAGTTTCTCTCTTTCGCTTTGTGCACTGCACATGATTTTCCCCGAGGGTTGATTTCTGCGCAAACTGAGCGGTATGGATTTTTTGTTGACAGTGAGTGCGGCAATCATGGCATCAAAGCAGTGCAAGTTGGTAACGCTAGAAAAAAAGGTTGCCTAATTAAGTGAGGTGGAGAATGGAGGCTGAACAAAATCGAACATCGCACAGTAATTCCGCATCCCTTTGTCTACGCTTGCGACAATGCTGAAAAACAAGCAGAATGTGCTGGGTGGATTTCAGCAGAGACTGTAAAGAACTTTTTCAAGAGGTCATCAAGCTTACAAGTAACAGTCCCGCCGAAAACAATGTGACTTTTTTGGTGACCGGAGAAATGAAATCGTTCAAACGGCCACTAACGTAGAGAACGGCGGAGACGACAACGATGACAAACAACCTTGAGAGGTGCCAACATCTTTTGAGACGATAAAATTTGCTGCGCATACTTCGAAATAAGGTCAAGTGCATCGGGTGGGGGGTGGGGGGGTCAAATCGACTGATGCGATGTGTCAAACAGCTGGAGAACGCCCTAAAGATTTTTGTATGTTATTTTTTTCTCTTTTAGACCTGCACAAGAAAAAGTATTAGAAACTGCCCCTGAAGAGCCTCTAAGTAGCAGTCGTTTTTCTGAAAAGCGCTCATTTTTCCATGCAATCAGTGCGACTTTGCTTATCTCGAAAATCCACTTATCTCGAAATTTTCTCTGGTTTTTACAACTTCAAGTTAAAGAAGTATTACTGTATATGCCAACAAGCAAGCACAATGACACGTTCATGATTACAACAATAGTGTACCTCTTCACGCCTAGCACCAAAGCACAATGTGTCCCTAAAGAAACAAATAATGCGCTCAAATGTGAGAATGCCATACTAGAGTGAAAAATTACTCGTATCACCCAAAATTTCATACAAAAAAGATATAAAACTAGCTAAATCAGTTCATAAAGCACAATATGTGCAGAAGACATTTACTGCCACTGAAACAGCTTACGTATGCATTTTTGGGACTCTCGCAAACGGATCAATAAAGGAATACGCAGCTGAAAGCAATAAACGTATGCATAAGAGCTTAGCCCGAGGTTAACTAAAAATTAAACATCGAAGTCCACTCCAACATAGTCATTATTTGAACGTCATAAACATTGAAAAGCATTGTGCCTTTTTACGAATTTATTGTCTTTATTCTACTGCTGCACTAGCAGCTTAACTTCAGAGAGAATGTTTGGCTTTGTTTTGTACGCCTGCACCTTTCCTACTTACCGTATTTACTCGATTCTACCGCGCCCTCGATTGTAACGCGCACCGGGTTTTCACGACGAAAAAAAAAAGTAAGACATCGATTGCAACGCGCACCCATTCTTCTCGTTGGCCCACACGATCACACCACTCGGGGAAAAAAACTCCTTTAGGGAGCGTCTTCCGTTTAAATATGAGGTACGGGGGAAGCTTGTGCCTATCTGACGTGCAACGGAGCATTGCCATCACTCTAGTTTTAATGTGGCCCGATGTCAGCACGCGAACTTGCTTCGCCCCCTTCTTCTCGACGGTTGTGGTGCCAGGCATGTCGAAGTAAAGAGGCGTCTGATCGGCATTCCCAATTTTCCCTAGCAGAGAGCCGTTTTGTGCCGCAAGTTTAGGACGAACCTCTGAAAACTGAAGCTTTTCTTCGTACTCTTCCGGCAACTTTTGGCGTATGCCCGTTCGTCTTCAGAGGGAAAAGCCTTTCCTCTTCATAAAGTTAGCCAGCACCTGCTGGCTTTAAACTGGCTCCGCATTAGCCCTTTTTCTAAGGCTAACTGCATAGCCTGCACTTGGAGCAGTTCTGTCGTCACGGGCCGCTGTGCCGCTCACTGCTCAATCACATACTCGCCGAGCAGCTCTTCAATTTGCGGAAACCGACCCTGCTGTGGTCCGCTGAAGCCTTTGCGTGAATCTTTGCTGTCAACAACACTCTGCTTTTGTTTCCGCCAGTCCCACGCGCACGTTTCGGGAACTCCGAACGACCGCAATGCAGCCCGATTTACGTCCGTTTCGGCACACGCGATGACTTTTCTTTTAAAAGCGGCATCATGGTGCACTCGTTGAGTTTTTGGAGTCGGCCCTTCCATGCCGTCGATGCTAATGCACTACAAGATGACGAACTCCTCAGTACACGTACGAAGTGCCGCACATGGGAAACACATAGGCAGAAATGGCCGACGCACCATGCCGACGCACGTAGGGGGTGGCCATTTTGGAATGCTGATGGCAATAAAATGACCGTATTCATTTTTTTTTCGTACTCGATTCTAACGCGCATGCGATTTATGAACTCACTTAACCAGAAAAAAGGTGCACGTTAGATTCGAGTAATTACGGTGCGCATTTTGCCTCGCCCTACGTAAAATTCTTCAAATGCATTAACAACAAGCCCAGATTACAAATCTTGTTAAAGAGTTGCATAGCCACTATTGAAAATTGCGTTGATAGCAACTGCGATTGCGGCAAACAATAGCTCCATTTTTAATCCACGAGCACTGGCCACACATGTGCATTCAAAACTAGAAGGTCTAAAGTCACATCTAACATGATTTTGTCCATGGCAATCACTTTAGACTCTGTGAACGTTGGACGCATGTGCACTTTCGGTTACGTTGTTGACACATTATCGCGTCGAGAGCACTGCGGCTTCATCCAAAGAGGTTGCAGCAAACTACAATTGCAGTTTTGACTTTGTGTGCATAAGATGTGCACATACTTTCAAAGCTTTTGGAGGATGCTGCTATCAAGCATTGCTCAATGGTTTCCATGATAAAGTTCGTATCAGAGTACTCAAATTTGGGAGTTCCTAAAACCCAAATTTTGACCCCTTAAGCAAGACTGAATTTGGCCAGAAAATTTTATGAATTCGTATAAGACCCCTATTCGTATCACCTGGGTTTATTCAGAGATTTTACTCTACTTTATCTGTTGTGCATGTGGCTGTCCGGCCCCTTGAGTGTTGTAAAAAATAAACCACGTGTCACAATGCACTATCTTTAAGACATTTTTCTTGATGACCCCCCGGAGCCCCAAAACTGAGACGACCATACGTGTCAGCGGTGGTTGGGCGAAACTGCATGACCGCACTCACCGTCTTGCTCGCGACGAATAGGTAGCGAGATTCCGTATGATGAGGGCCGAAGTGAGCCGTATACTCTTGGCCAATGCAGACTCCTTTTCATCCTGCAAACAACATCACTGTCACTGACATTGGCTCAGAGACACAAAGAATGAAGCGAGACGCAAAGTTTCCTACTGAGCAAAATTTCGCAGTGGTCTGGTTGGCTAGATCGTTAGAGCTACTAGTGCAAGGCAACCCATGCACGGCAGAGGCTGGGTTGGTTAGATCTCTTAAGCTTTTGAGCAAAGAAACAGACACAGCAGTGGGATGACAGTTGATACAATGAAATTTGATACAGTTAAACCTGTTTACAACAAACCTCCATACAACGAATTCCATATATAACAACGTTTTTCTATTCCCCGCCATTGCTCAACAGAAGCACATGTATTTGTGACCTCCATCTAACAATGTAACAGCAGGAGATAACCTTGAAATAAATTCTTAAACTTGAGCGAATAGTGAATTTCAGGCTCAAAGCGAATTTTAAGTGAATAGTAATTTTGGTCGAATCGAATTTGAATAGTACATATGACATATGAAGAAAAATGGGTATATTTATTATGACCTAACTAACCTACACAATATTATTTAAATATTGAAATAGAGCCTCTATGTAATGCCATTTTCTTTTGTTTAAAAGAAGTTAAATCAACTTTGAGTAGTAGCAGGATTTGACTTTTGGCAGGATGCGAGTCATAATCCTTATAATATGTAACATTACATTTTTATGTTTATTATACTTGAAGCATATAAGCCGTCATAACAAGCTTTTAAGCTTAATAAAATGAAATTGATTTGAAGGTAATATTTTTATTTAAAGGGGCCTTGCAACATTTTTTCAAGGAGCCATGGAATGGATTGACTAAAGAAGCTTATTGTCTCATGAATTCACCGTCCAAAAATTTTTAGAATCCTTCCAGTACGCGCGGAGCTGCGAAGATTTGTCGCATGCTGCAAGTGAGTTTTCGCTTCTCGTCCCGACAAAAGTGCTGGAAGCTAAGCCGGAAGGAATAGCACGAGGAAAGAAAATATGTCACGCGTGCTTTCTGAGCTTGTGGAATCATTTGCCGGAAGAAGAAATCGATTTCCAGCTGATTTTGAGAATTCGTTGTGAATCACAGGCTGCGTGCTGCGCTATAATGTTTAGCTTACATGTCCTCGGTAGCCTCGACTACCAATCAGCAGCGGTTTCTTACAATGCTCAAAAAGTGTTGCAGGGCCTCTTTAAGTTTGAAGGGAGACTTCGCGGCAAAGCGAATTTCTCCTGGATAGGTGCTTTCAGGGTTTAGCACCCTTAAATCGCAGTGAAACCACCTTTACAAGCGGTACATTCAGATTAATATGCATTCGTTCCTTGCGAATACTTCGAAACTTTCAATAATTGATACTCAAATCAAAGCGAACTTGAATACCCTGCTATTCGCTCAAATATTCGAAGCATCAAATATTCACACAAGCTCACAAATTTTGCCCAGACAAACTAGAAATTATGCTCCAAATTTTGGCATTTTGGTATGAGCATGTACAGTCGAGCCCACACAAGACGGCCCCACTTAAGACGAACTTTCGCTTAAAACGAACAATATCCGCGTGACCGTGAAAATATACATTGTTTTAATGACACAAAATCACACTTACAACGAACGTCTCCGTGCGCTGCCGATCGGTTAAAGCGAACGGATTCGACGCTCTGCCGACTTCCCGGGAAACCACTTTCGACCACCGATCAGGCATCGGCGAGGTGCCGATAGATTCTTATTGCTACACACCGACCCAGCCTCCGCGCCCCTCTAGTTGCTGCTCTCCTCGACAGCCTTTTGTAACGCACCCCTCCGTCCTTTGTCCCCCGCTACTCTGAGCCACACTGCCACGGACCTCTCGAAGACCGGTCGGCCATTTCCTTTGTTTTTAATTGCTGGTACTGTTGTTGGCGTTGCCGGCCTGGAGTGACCTGACCATTTGCCAACATCATCTGTATCCGATCGTCTCTGTCTTGTCTTATCGTATCGTTCTAGTGCACGCGCATACGCTACCCCATTCACTCTAATAATTCGCGATTCGTTTCCTGTTTAGGACCTGTTCTCACTCACTTTGCACTCAGCTGAGCATTCCCTCCGCACGCGTGAAGCCCGAAAACGACTGTTAATTTGCGTGGAACGAATCACGAAATATCGAAGCCGGTGAGGCGACACAAACTCGCCTGTGCAACAAAACGATTCTTTGACCGCAGTCGCTGATTCTTTGCACACCGCCGCGCGCGCTGATCCAGGCGGTCGTGCTTTTAGACCTCTGTGCACGCAGGTCCTCTTTCAAGTTTTTCTACGCGTGAGTTGCGAGTTTCGCAGACTTTTCAAGCAAGCTACCCGACCTGCCTCCTTCCCGCGTGTTTTGGTTTTCAAGGTCGCTTTCACGCCATATCCTCCCCTCTCTTCACTGTATCGCAAATCCTTGCCCCTCTCTCGCAAATCTGCTCTCCTCTTTTGATCACAACTCCTTCGCCCATCTCCACAATCTCGCAACACCAGCCACGCTGGCTCGAATTTTGTTTTCTGACTAGAAACGGGCCCCGAGCTGTACCACGTGTTCTAACGTGTGTGTCCCGTGTGCGCATCTTGATCGCTCTCGGTGTGCGTGTGTGGTCAGGATGGCGGACGGGAGGCCTTGCAGGTTTTTTCCTGCTGCTCAACAAAACGTCGAAAGTGCGACCGCTTGGCTTTGGCCTAATCCGCGTGATAGGTGCTGCGATGCGGATCACTTGCTCATAGCTGTTGAGCACCTGGCAGCCAACTTGCCGCTTCAGGGGTCCCGGTATTCAGCTGTGGAGATGGCGAACATTGCGTCGGCGACGGTGTGGTGTACACGTATCCCGGAGGAGTACGGCCACCAGCGTGGGTCCGGTCTTAGCGAGCCGCAGGGCACGCATTAACCGTCGCCGTGGCGGGAAACACGATACTGCTCAAGTCGCAACACTTTATTGTGGCAACACCAAACGCAGTACAGCCCGTTGCAAAAAGGCGCGGCGGGAAAGCAAGTAGGCTTATCCACGCCACGGGCACAAAGTACTACACAGGGTGCCACGAGCACGTCTCCGCGGTAAAGGTAATCCACGGAGACACCGGGACAAAGGGGCCCGGTTGCTCGAGCGAGGGCAAAGGCGCTCGCGTTGGCTTCGAAGGGAGACGGGTCGGCGTAGCTAGGCCACGCACTAGGACACCGTACTGCCCTTCGGCCGTGAGTACGCAGCGGGGCAACAAAAGATGAGCGTTCGCATCGGGCGCGAGGCGCCGTCAGCGAAGTCCGACGAGCCCCGAGCGACGGGACTCGACGGACGGAAAAGAATGCGTGGCTCACCGTTTGAAGTCCCGGACTGTACTCACCGCTCACGACGCAGCGCGAAAACCTCTCGGGAGGCTCCCCGCGCGGCGCCACAGTCAACATCCGCTACCGGGTGAGGGAGTTAAACGTCACTCCGCCCTTCCCAGCGCGGCAGACAGCAAAGGAGAGCAGACATGTCGGGACATGAGAATTGCAGAAAAGGTGGGAAAGCCCGCGCAAAGGCAGCGGGCCAGCCTCAATTCCCACATCCCCCTTTCCTAAATTTGCCCTTTACCGGTCTGCAAAAGGCAGCCGGACGTCACCCATGCAGCTAAAATGACACTGCTATGAGCGACAGGCTAACCTCAGTCCAGCCCTGCTACTGCTGCTAAAAAATGATTACAAAGGAGAAACAAATCATAACTAACAAAATAAACACATGACACTATACAGATAACTGCGGAAGGGAGCACAGAAACGTGGCACTATTGTTCGCGGTGCTGAAGCGGGATAGCGTCCACTGCGCGGAGGGGCGGAAAAGTGCGTGTCAGTGTCCGCTGGGTGCGATGCCCGAGTGCGAGGTCAGAGGTACGGGAGGGGGCTCACTGATGGCTTGTTGCTGCTCTTGATAAGCCGCGAGTCCGACGAAAGCCGCTTCGGTTGTTCGGAGGCCCCGCATTTCTGGCTCGATGAGGGAGCTGCACGTTGCGGGAAGCCGGGCCTCTCCGGTGGTCAGGGAGGCCGAACCAAAATTGGCTGCGAGGCGCCCTGGCGTTGGCCGGCAGCATATAGCTGCTTTCAGCTGGCCTCGCGCAGGAGCCATGGTGGGAAAGGCAGCGTGGCTTCTTCGGCGACGGCCGAGAGCAGAGCACAGCCAGATGGTCTGACATCAGTGGGTCAATGCCCCCCCAGCACCTCGAGTATCCGCGTCGATGGAGGGATGCCGGAAGCACGCACGCACACACACCGCCGACAGCTGCGCGAGCGTAGGCGCAAAGCGTCCTATGTCTCTCTCTCTCCCGGCAAGCACCGACACACAAGGTCACACACAACTCCCTTCGCGGTAGACGAAACGAACACGGAAAAAAAAGTAAAAAAACAGAGCAAAACGACACTCAAGATCTGGAAAAATAACACAAAACACAGATAACACTTAGTATTAGACAAAAGAAACAAAATACACATGAACACTTGGAAAAAAAAAAACACTGGCAGCAGGCACGGCGGGGTCAACTTCTTTACGAGAAAAGGCCGTAAAGAAGCTAACCTATACTGAGGCTAGACAGTAAACTGAGGGCCTTCGGTTGCGGAGAAGTCCGCCGTCCGGCGCGAAATCACAAAGGTGACCGCTTCCTCAGATTATACCGGCGCGGGGTCCGAATGCGGTCCGCCGCTCCGGGTGTGCCCGTTGCTTGCGCGAAGTGCCGCAGGGCACTGGCGCGAGCTCGTCAGGCCGTGACAAAGGGCTTCAGGTCTGCGATGTGGGCACGGCTGAGTTTTCCCAAAGGGGATCTTTCAGCTAGTACGCGCCACGGACGCTCACTGACAATCGGTTCATAAGACAGGGCGGCTTTCCAACCCTTGGCTCAACCGTTTGTCAGACGTGGCAGGCACGGAATAGCGATAAAAACCACGCTTCGTGCCGGGCCAGGTCACAACATCGCTCAGTTTGCAAAAACTTTCGAGCCACTCAGGTGACCGGCCATGGATTCGTCGTGAGAGGATCGCAACAGCGCGGCTCTCAGACTTTTGGGCATAACCACCTTAAACGGGTCGCTGGACTCGTCGTCAGTGGCTATATAGTTCAGCAGGAGCCCGTCATGGTCCAGCAAAAATGAATCCGCCGGGGACTCAGCGACACACGCTGTATCAGCCCCCTAATCGCGCCCGCCGCAGAACAAGCAGCGTAACGGCGCGCCTCTCAAGACGGTTTAACGGCGCCCGCCGCAAAGCAAGCAGCGTATACGGCGCTCCGTCCCTCCGAGACTCGAAACGGATCACTTTGCTGAGCCTTCAGTAACTCTTCGCTGCTGAAAGCGATTCCCATTCTCCCAAAATGGGGGAGTCTGGTATCGCGCCCACTCAGGACCGCAGCAACCGCCGCGTGCACGGCGTCGCGGGTTCGCACTCGGCACGGTGGCCTTCGGAAAGTTCCCCCGCTCGGCCGCTACGCAGTGCGCCGCTTACCTGGGTAGCAGCCAAGGTCGTCCTCATGGGGACTCCCCCTTCTCGCCGAATGGCGGCGAAGCTGCTGTTTCGCCCCCGACGCTTGCATGTGCTAAGGCACCGCGAGCGGCCGTCGCACCGAAATCCAGGTTCTCGGCAGACAACAGGGGGCACGAGATAGCGCGTCAGCTACCACGTAGGAGTGTATTCACCACAAAAAAAAAAGGGGTGACGACACAGGCGAGCGCCGAAGGGCGCCCGTCGATAGAGGCGGTGGCCTCTTGGTGCAACGCGGCGCGCCATCTCCAAAGGGAGCGGATAGGCGCCTCGTGTCGTCACCGCAATAGGGGGTGCCGACACGGACGGGTGCAGAAGGGTTCCCGTCAACAGAGGCAATGGCCTCCGTGTGCAACGCGGCATCCGCTAAAAGGGACAGCGGACAAAAGTCCCGCGAAGCAGCCATGTTGCGACGAGCCCGAATCGCGCAGGCGAACTGACTCGCTAAGAGCAATCAAAAGCTAGAGCTTTTGATACCGCGTTGGGCGCCAATGTGGTGTACACGTATCCCGAAGGAGTACGGCCACCAGCGTGGGTCCGGTCTTAGCGAGCCGCAGGGCACGCGTTAACCGTCGCCGTGGCGGGAAACGCGATACTGCTCAAGTCGCAACACTTTATTGTGGCAACACCAAACGCAGTACAGCCCGTTGCAAAAAGGCGCGGCGGGAAAGCAAGTAGGCTTATCCACGCCACGGGCACAAAGTACTACACAGGGTGCCACGAGCACGTCTCCGCGGTAAAGGTAATCCACGGAGACACCGGGACAAAGGGGCCCGGTTGCTCGAGCGAGGGCAAAGGCGCTCGCGTTGGCTTCGAAGGGAGACGGGTCGGCGTAGCTAGGCCACGCACTAGGACACCGTACTGCCCTTCGGCCGTGAGTACGCAGCGGGGCAACAAAAGATGAGCGTTCGCATCGGGCGCGAGGCGCCGTCAGCGAAGTCCGACGAGCCCCGAGCGACGGGACTCGACGGACGGAAAAGAATGCGTGGCTCACCGTTTGAAGTCCCGGACTGTACTCACCGCTCACGACGCAGCGCGAAAACCTCTCGGGAGGCTCCCCGCGCGGCGCCACAGTCAACATCCGCTACCGGGTGAGGGAGTTAAACGTCACTCCGCCCTTCCCAGCGCGGCAGACAGCAAAGGAGAGCAGACATGTCGGGACATGAGAATTGCAGAAAAGGCGGGAAAGCCCGCGCAAAGGCAGCGGGCCAGCCTCAATTCCCACAACGGTGACGGCTACATGCGCGTGAAACTGTTTTCGAGAGGCCGACTTGGTCGACGTCGGGCCTTAAGCTTTCGAACAGGACTACTGTGGCGGCGATTTGTGGCAGCGCGTCGTCGACTCCGACATGGGAGAGTGGGTGGGACATCTGTTGTGATAGTTTCATTGCGGCCGATGGTGATGCCAACACCGCGGAACTGTGCACGAATTAGGGCATTGTGAATGAACTACGCGGCAAGGGCCTTTTTGGAGGAATCAGATTGCCAGAACAACAAAACTGAGCCAGTGCCTCATGCAGCTTACGCCACAGGCCTCGGCGAAGAGCACGCTGCCATTTAAAATAAACTCGAGACCGCCCTTATCGCTTCTACTTTTCGAAACACGTGCATCACGGACATTTTTGGGCATAAAATTTTGTGTTTTCACTCGCAACTTTTTTTAAAAGCAGTGTTTCATTGAGTACGAACTTCTGGATGCAGCGAATGGATGCAGAGTCAGGCTCAAGTTCGTTATAAGCGGGCTCGACTGAATCTTCCGCATGTGCCTCGCCACCGACTCAGCGCGAAGCGGAGGCAGAACACACGACGCGCATTAGGTGAGAGCGAGCGCTTGTTATTGTGGGCTTGTTATTGTGCACAGCCGAGCAAAACAGCCGTGCAACAAGACTTGTCTGACAAAACATAGGCAATGAAGCAAGCCTGATATGGAAAACAAGAACAGAGGACAGTGACTGCAATAAGGCTGTCACACATTTAGATTAGGACAGGCGCATAGAGAAATATGTGGGCGTTTTTATGATGATGATAGCAATGCACACAAAGCTGCACATTGCTTACACTGCTGCGAGCAACTTTTTGAAATTTGCAATTCATTATTCAGTGTCGCTAAATACAAGGGTGAAAAAATTTGATGAAAAATTCAATATCACACCAAAGTTTTTTTTTTTTAATCAATTCCACTTACCGAGGCGTCGCGGTGGTTGTAATAGGCCAGGGCATGTCTCCGGATGGCAAGCAAGGCAGCATCCGGCGCGTAACCAGGGTGCGGGGGTGGCTGCGCTGGTGGTGGCAAGGAGGCCTTGCCAAACTGCGAGATCTGCTGCCGCCGAACTGCCTGGATCTGTAGCACCTGCTCGTTGCAGTGCCGATCCTGCGCACCAAACATACCAACTCGACATCAATCCTTCACATGGTCAAAAGTGCACAAAGCTTTGTGCAAGGTCTTTTGTGCAGGGCGCCTTCGGCAAAGCTTTTGTGAAGCTATTTGTGCAAAGCCTATCGTGCACAGCACCTGGCCACCCATGACGATGCTTATGTTGATTTCGGATTGAATTAAACTTGTCTACGATAGTCATCGTCTTTTAAAGACTTCCAGATTTACTAACTTAAACAGGATGTTAGCAAACTGTTTGCTTTGCCACGACCCTCCCACTGGCTACCTGCTGTTACAACAGCAACACTGCAGTCAATCTCAATCCATCGATCCAGTAGACTATCAAAAATTGAAGTTTTGGAATACTTACCACACGCTCCTAGCATGTAGGAAAGTCACACTTAGCATGTAGGAAAGTCACACTTGGCATGCATTTAAACACCTTCAGAGCACGCTAAAACTGGTCGGGAAATGCCTTCAAGGCGATGCTCTTGATAAACAACAAATATTGGCACAGCTAATGACCGCCTTCGCAAGGCGAGCAGCTAGACCCACGAGCAGGTAGTGTCCACGAGGCACAGCTTACCTGCAGGTGCGTGAACAGCGAGAGCCTGCGCCGCTTCATGTCGTCGCACGAGTCCCACTGACACTGGACGTCATTGTCGACCTCCGATATGTGCACCTTGCAGGCATGATAGAATACTGCACTGGGCGTCGAGAATGTCCTGTACAGGGCAAAAAAAAAAAAAGGTGCTATATTAATAATATCTTCAGGAGTTTTAAGAGCCAAAACTCGCAAATGTGATTATGAAACGCGCAATAGTGGAGGGCGCTGAAAATTTCGGACAAGCCGAGAGTTCATTAACATGCGCCGACATTGCACGGCACACAAGTCTCTAGCACTCTC
This sequence comes from Rhipicephalus microplus, assembly GCF_043290135.1. Lineage (NCBI taxonomy): Eukaryota > Metazoa > Arthropoda > Arachnida > Ixodida > Ixodidae > Rhipicephalus > Rhipicephalus microplus. The sequence continues at coordinate 9,520,022 of NC_134707.1, forward strand.
TTTCCACTAAAATGCCCGGATTGCACCGGTTTTTTTTGTTTTTTTTTCTTTAGGTAAGAAAATCTACAGCAAGATGGTCACACGGTGAGGCTGCCCATGTGCGATAATGATCCTTGCGGCATTACATAACACAGGACACAACCAGGGCTTCACGTCATAAACATAGTCGTAGCATTACACCTATATTTGCACGCACTAACATTTACAAGTATTCATTTTTCCCGAGAACTGTCTCTGATTGGAATGCTCTGCCCCATGATTCCCCTGTGCTCGACACGCCGAGATGAAACTATTCCCTTTTCTTGTCGCTTAAGTCTGCTTCTTTGCCTGTATTTGTCCCTTGTTTTTCACGAATTTTTAATGTACATGAATTTTGTTCTGCAGTGAATGTATACTGCAGCGGAAGTGTATGTATGTAGAAAAATTTTGAACTGTATTGCCCTCTCCTGCATGGACCATACTTGGTCCGCAGTATGTGATAAATAAAACAAATAAATAAAATTCCCTGCAGCAGCCCTGGCTGTCCTCAGTAGTAATAGCAATTTTCTGCGTTGACGTGTTGCCTCGATTACCAAGTTATCAGGTTGGAAGTGTGACTTCCAACCTGGTAACCTCGAAATTAGGGTCTGTTTCTCATGTGGGGAAGAAAGAAAGGCAAGGTATGACAAAAAAAAAATGTGGCACATATTTGTATTTACGGTTTCTCAGGGCTGCAGCAGCATCACAGCAGCTCTGAATGATTGCCAGTAAAGTTTATAGATGTCAGCAATTAAACAATGCATTGTGGGGGTGCTGACACCCCTTCCTGTAAAGTTGTCTGCGCCGCGTGGCGCAAGTGTCTCGCCCCAAGGCTTTCTTTCTGTGGTGACCACTGCCGGGCGATAGATGACGTTGTGTTCGCTTTGAGTACCACTGTTGGTAGAGTGGTAGCGCCGGCGGTGGCCCCTGGCGGAAGGCGGGCCTTGGCGGTGGGCGAGCGTTGAGCGAGCTCTTCTGCGCGTGGCAGCTGCCGTGAACGGTTGTCTGTCGCATGGGCCCCCCCGGTGCTCGGCACCGCGGGCTTCACGCCGGGGTCCCACGTGGAAGGTCAGGCGTTGGCGACGCCGCCTTGGGTATGTGTTAATGTGTTGGGTGTGTTAGTGTGTGTTTATCATGTTATTGTGTGTTTAGTGTGTCATTGCGTTATGTTGTTTGTATGGTAGCGTGTTAATTAAAATTGATGTAACATTCGGCGGACGATATCGTCGTCTAAATTAGTTAATAAATGTATGTATGTTGTGTGCTTTGTACTGACCGCGTCAACTGTGTCCGTTCACTCCAAGAGCGTGGCGTGGCTATGCGCACGTTCGCCTCGTCGAGACCCCACACTGGCTGCCCAACATGGAGCTCTTGGAGTATCGGACGACAGTTTTTGCGGTTCGGAAGAAGCTTTTGTTAGAGTGGGCGTAGAGTAGGCTTAGGGAGACTTTGCTAGCGTCGGCGGTGTGCTTTCTTTAGAAGCGAGGATATTGGTTTTGGGATGTGTTTTGAACTTGTTGGCACTCGAGTTTTTATTTTTTTCTGCTCGCAAGTGGGTGTTTTTGTTAGTTTTCAAAAACGTTGTTGAATTAGGACGAGAGCCATGCGGTCCGCATCCTGGGGTGAGCAAGGCCTAGAGCACGTGGTTTGTAGGCCAGGCCCGAAGCGAGTGAGTACGGCAGCCTCGTGGGTGGTCCGATTTTCTGTGAATAGCTTCTTCTATCTCTTTTGGCTCAGGGAGCCGGGCGTCGTTGCTGACTTGTATTGCGGCTCGACGCCGAGGCGTCGTGACGCCGCCCGGGGCGGTGGACGCCGGTCGCTCGGTAAGCTGCTGTGTGCGGCGAGCGATAGGGCCACCTCACAGAGTGGACGTCTCCTCGCGGCTGCCTCTTCTGCGCCTAGGCTGGGTGCTGGGTGGATGCCGGTTGTTGCCGCGCGACTCATTAGGCCTAAGGCTCTACGCAGCCGCCTGTCGCGCGTGGCACAACTAGGTGGATCGTGGCATTGAGGTGTCGCGCTCCGCTTCCCTCACTTTTTTTTCTTGTGAACACAAGTTAGGAAAAAGTTTTTTTTGTTGTTGTTATTGCTGTATTCGGCGGGAGAGATGTCATCCACGGCCGGCTGTCCTGCACATCGTCAGCGTCGCTGGCCAGGAATGCGGTCGTGAGGTCGGGCAATGGAGATGCCTGGGACCTGCGCAACTGCCTGCAGTCCGGCGCCCTCGCGAGTGCTGGTCGCAACTGGAAGACGTGTCGGCGCTAGTGACGGAACGTCGCGCCGACGGCAACGTTGCTGTTGCGGGGCCGGTACTGAGGTGAAGCCTAGCCGGACAGTGCAGCAGTGTCGATCAGCGGCGGTGTCGTGGTGCAAGGTCATTATGGTCGCGCGATATCATTTTTTTTGTTAAAGCTTGTGTAGCTAATTTTTGATTTCGGTATATGGTTTGATTTAAGGTTGGGGGAATGTGGGGGTGCTGACACCCCCTCCTGTAAAGTTGTCTGCGCCGCGTGGCGCAAGTGTCTCGCCCCAAGGCTTTCTTTCTGTGGTGACCACTGCCGGGCGATAGATGGCGTTGTGTTCGCTTTGAGTACCACTGTTGGTAGAGTGGTAGCGCCGGCGGTGGCCCCTGGCGGAAGGCGGGCCTTGGCGGTGGGCGAGCGTTGAGCGAGCTCTTCTGCGCGTGGCGGCTGCCGTGAACGGTTGTCTGTCGCGTGGGCCCCCCCGGTGCTCGGCACCGCGGGCTTCGCGCCGGGGTCCCACGTGGAAGGTCAGGCGTTGACGACGCCACCTTGGGTATGTGTTAATGTGTTGGGTGTGTTAGTGTGTGTTTATCATGTTATTGTATGTTTAGTGTGTCATTGCGTTATGTTGTTTGTATGGTAGCGTGTTAATTAAAATTGATGTAACATTCGGCGGACGGTATCGTCGTCTAAATTAGTTAATAAATGTATGTATGTTGTGTGCTTTGTACCGACCGCGTCAACTGTGTCCGTTCACTCCAAGAGCGTGGCGTGGCGATGCGCACGTTCGCCTCGTCGAGACCCCACAGCATGCACAAGTGAGTCATTACCAGCCATATGTGTGTGAACTGACCTATTACAGCTTGTACACAGTTTTATATTTCAGTATGCTTTTCAGTATGGCACTTATGTACTGTGATAAAATTTACTTAACAAGGGTTCCACAAGTGATACATTAAGGCCAGACAATTTTCTAACCACTTCCTTTTATTATTTTCTTCTTGTGGTGGTGGGGTCAAGGTTGTTTTAGAGAGACGCATGGCCGCGCCCCTACATTTAGGAGATCATATTAAATTCAGGTGTTTCTGGGACAAGTCAGAAAACTTGACTGGCATGCCTCGGCGACGTCACAAGCTCCCAATGATAATTCTGAGGTTTAACATGCCAACCATGATATGATTATAAGAGAAGCCGCAGTAGAAGGCTCCAAAAATTTCTACCACCTGAGGTTCTTTAAGGTTCACCTATTTCTGAGCACACCGACCCTAAGTGCTTTCGTTTATTGGACTGAGGCTCTTCGGTTTTCCACTTCTGCTCACCCGCAGGCTGCCACAGCCAGCCAGAGAGCACTCTTTTTGTCGTTTTGCTCCCCCCCCCTCTACATGCTCTCTGTTGGCATTCCTTTATCTCGGGGTGGATGGTTCTGGCTACCCGCAGGTAGCCCAAGAGTCGCCAGAAGCATCCAGGACAACTCAGTCATGAAAGCTCTCTGGAAGGTTTTGGGCACGTTTTGGGCCAGCAGATGCTGAAAAGATACAAGACGTGCTCACCGCCATCTTTGTGAATTGCAATACGAGCGCTTGGGGACTGCGCCTTCTGTTGTCATTACGCGTGGCATTATTTTTTGAAGCCCATTCCGCCGTGCAAGATGGGGTGATTACGAGTGGCGGCGAGTGTTTGAAGCTACTGGTTAACGCTTCAGTTATGTTCCCCGTAAGCCTTCCTTCCGTGAACAATGCGACGAACTGTTGCCTGCTGCATCGTGCACATGCCTCAAAATTTATGTACACATTCGTACACAAACGTGGAGACAACTTTCGGTATTATTTATTTCGTAGTAGTCGTTGGTGGCTCTGTGCCTATTTTTTGTGCACTTAGTGAGAATGATTGTGGTCGAACTAGCTCGCTCCGTCGTATGTCTGCATGCCTGAACCTTCTAGAACTTGACCACTCAGTCTTCGATGGTGATAGGATGATTCAATAATAGAGATCGCAACTGTAGTTTTTAACTGTGCGATGCTCGCTGGCCGTGAACAGCGTGCGAGCATTCTTTGATCTATGGTATGGTATTTTGTTATGCTACGATGCGTCGACACGAGAAAAAAAACGGATATAGATTAAAAATGTATACATCCTTTCATTGCCTATTTCATGGCTTTATCTTTTCCCACCTCTTATCAATAATGCTGTGCAGTATGTATGGTTATGACCTAGTAGCTCAAATTAAAGTTCAGCAACATAAGATTTTGTCAAGTGCCACTTAGCACTAAAAAATAGGCCCAGGCCAAAACAAGTCGAAAACGCATCATGCAGAAGTGCACTCGTGGTACTGATACGGCTGCATGTCTAAAGTTGAGACGAAAATGCAAGTTGGTCAACGCGTGTTTGCGATGTATACTACGCGATAGCTGCACAGGTATATATGCTCGAGGTCATTTTGGGACACGATCAGTTTCACGGCATTTTGCGTCATCTTGTGCAGTGACTGTTACATGTACTAAGAAGACGTGACCTTGTTAGTGGGATACTGACACAAAAAATTTGGCCTCGCGTTTTTCTGCTGCAATGCGTTGCTGTAGGGCTGTTAGTCATGACACGACACATGGTTTGCTGCAGCACGCGATAGATAATCAATTACAGGCCCCTCATTATGAATCAGCTTCAGTTTCAGTTTGAGAGAGTTCCAAAAACTGGGTGCAACTGTCGCCACCTTGCGTGTGCAACTCTTGACCACGTCAGCACACAGAACTGTGACGCGCTTCCGCACGATCCGCATAAAGAATTACTTTCGAATAGGAAACGGGACTGGAATGTAGCCACACACAGAACTTTCTAAGCATGCGCCACAATCACGCACTCGCAACCAGCCGCTGAGAAATATAGACTTCGGGAACTAACGCGGCAAAAGAAAAATGGCGGCTATGACGTCATCATAACTTGTTTTGTTGAAGGCAGCGTGGTGACGTGAGGAAAGTAAGGGGTCACCTCGGGGTCACCTCCGATGGTGTCTATGGCGCTATGGAGTTGGTCGCTCATGCAAACTTCAAAATTAATTTAAAATACCTTCCAAGCTATATTCGCTGTTGATATCTTGCAGATGATATATGAATGTTCACGAGAATCAACCTCGCAGGCTATCTCGGCACCGAAATTTTGTGTCAGTACCCCTTTAAGCCGTCAGCGGAGCAGCAGCTCACCCTTGCATTGTTCTTGGGGTGCCGTGTGCCAGCTGGATGTTTCGTTTGCAGACAGGGCGAGTAGCGAGTGATCTTGCGATTTCACGCAGTCGTACTCCCAAAATGCGTACACTCGAGAATATTATTCCAGCTTTTCGGCAAACTTAGCCACGCATTTTCAAGCGGACAATGCAGAAAAAAACCAACGCGCATGCGGCGCACTGTTTCGTTTGCTGCCACGACGGCAGCGTTTAGTTTACGCTGGCTGTCCCAGCGTTCAGTTTTGCAATCTTCAGGCAGCTTTGGGTTGCAACAGATTACCCACACATGTGACCACGACACTGTTTCCTGTCCCGATTGGAACTGGCTGGCTGACCCTCTGGCTAGCTCTGGCTGCCGGAGAGCTGCCAGAAGTCTGAAAATTGAAGATCCCCATTGAAAATGCAGCTGCCGCCCCCGGCGACCTGTGGGTCAGCGGTCAAGTGCCATAACCATTAGACCGCTGTGGCTAGTCTTGCGAGCTTACAGTGCTGTGTGAGCACTGTGAGGCAAGAGCACGCCTACCTCACACCCAGGCGCTTAAGCACCCCGCAGCATACTCTCGCACCCAGACACTATTTTGTTCTGGACTGCGAAGGCATGTATATCTCGCGCAAAGTTAACGTGGCAAACGGCAGCTCTGGGACTTCAAATTGCGAAAAAAGCACCTGTTCACTCCGCTCCCGCTTGCAAGAACTAGTTGGGGCCCCACTGCACAGTCTTTGAGTGTAAAAACAAGCAATGCAAGAGAAACAAATTATTCAGCACTCTCTGTGAAGATCATAACACAATGCGAAAATCATGACGGAGCGGGGTTTTCATATTGCACAGACTTTCATCTGAAACGAAATATGCTAAGCTTCACTGAGAGAGGCAAGTCTAATAAATAAACAAATAGGAAAAAGCCTGATGCCAACTACAGTATTTGCTTGCACTATTTGCGCACTTTTTTTTTTTTTCAATTTTAGAGCTATCAAGAAGGAAGGTGTGCAAACGACGGGGAGATTTTTCAAACACATAGGAAATTATGTGCAATAGTATATAGTCCTAGCACATGTTGCATATGTATACACACATTATGGAAGAAAATAAATTGGAGCACAAACAGTCTCTACTTGTTTATTTAACATAATTGCCATAAATTTTAACCAACCAGATTCGGTCATGCGCGGTCTACTGTAAAATACTGAGCGAACCCCACCCCCACCTGAGCAAATGCCCTCCACCCTAGCAAATAGCAAATGCCCCCCCCCCCCCTTCCTTCCCTTTTTCGGGAGATGAGAAATAAGCGCCAATCATCAACAGAATTCTGTTGATCCAACATAATCATGCATTATAGGCAGTGACCCTTTTTTTTTTTTGAAAGCTGTGACTTTAGAAAATAACAATTTGCAGAAACTTCTGTGGAAGACATGCAACACTGCTTTGCAGAACTTAGTTTCCAACCACCATTTGCTCCAAGGTAGGGGATGATAGGCGGGGTGTTCACAGTGACGTCACACAGTTTCCAAACAGGGAGAAGTCTATTATTATGCGATCCACATTCAAATGCTCAGTTCTTACAAAACTTCACATACAAACACACAATGTATGTGGCAACAAATGACTGCTGCATTCTTTAGAAAGCCATATGTCAATGACAAGAGATAATCGTGTCCATGAAACACGCCTCACACGTTTAGTACTAATGTAACAGAAAACGTATAGACAGAATCACATTTGTCTAAAGCACCCAGTGGGCTGCTTTGGGTACACTTTTCTGTAGAAGTATGCAAAGATCCACACCTTAATGATGCCTAATAGAGTTAAACTGAATGCTAGGTCCTTCCCATAATACAAACGTGAGTGAAAGTGTGAAACTAACGTGACGTAGGAGCTGCAGACAACACCATCCACACACCTCACAGCTTCGTCTGTACCTGATAAAGTTGCTTCCTCAGTCTGAACTGCACATGCTGTAGACATTCTGGACCATCGAGGAAAGTATCCTCAACGTCTCACAAGAAAGTCACTCAAATTTCCAGGAGAGGAAAAGCGCGAAGCGCGCTCACTGCCAGACTTCGGTTGGGAAGTTTTGAGTTTGATTTGCGGAGCGTTCGTTCGCATGGCTGTCCAGTGGGGGAGCAGGGTTGCTTCATCGTGTAACATAAGCATGATGCACATTATAAATATGGGGCACCCACAGAACTCACTGGGTCCTTGTGTATATGAGTGGCTAGAGAGATCATAAGTGGTTAGGAAAGTGTGCAAGCCAATGACTGGCTATCTAGATGCGGTAGTGTCGTGAATCCACCACTAGATTTGAAATACAAGTGCTTATGCCTGGTTGGTCAAAGCGAGATCACATTACATGTTGGCTCAGCTGATAGCGTTTCTTCCAATTCGTTCTTAGGTTGGATCCAACTATAGTACATACAGAGTAAGCATGACTTTCTATAAAGGACCCTGTTGACATTCACAGACCCTCAACTCATGCTTAGAAGGGCACTCACCTATCACACCCTTTCCACTCGCAATGGTAGACTAATTTTGCTGCCTTGTGATGATGATGGTGGTGGTGATGGTGGTGGGCAGCCGCAGACGACGCTGCCGTCACTGCTGCCTTCTTCTCCCCATCAACCACTACAGTCTTAGATGCCGTTGCAGCGGGTTTCACTTCTGCAGGCTGCGTGGACACCGGGATCGTCGACCCTGCTGCCACAGTTGACGTCGCACTTGTCGATGTGGAGTTTACTGTTGCCACCGTAGTGACAACAGCCTTTGAGGAGTCCATCGTGCTCAAGAGTTTCACCAGATTGGGTTGTGGAACTGGCGCTGCAGCAGTCGTTGTAACCACCCGCACCACCTGCGGCGTCACCGATGGGGTCGACAACGTCTGCGACTGCGTCTTTGGCTGCACCTGTGCTTGGTGGGCACAGCCGAGCTGGACCACACTGCCGCCCAGTTGCGGAGTTCCAGCATGCTGCGTCAAGTTTTGCTGAATCACGCTTTGCTGGACCACAACATGCTGCGTTCCTCCCCCATCGGTTCGCGTCATCATGACCACAGACTGCTGCTGAGAGGCAGGCACAATAGCTGCGGGCGGCGACCCCTGCCTCTCGGTTGTCTCCCCCGCTTGGAATGTCGACTCGCTCGAATCATCCAGCCGGAGCCGCTTCACACAGCCTCCACCCCCGTCTGGCTCCGCCGCCCGTTTCAAGGCTGGCGAAGCGGCAACCTCAACACCAGAGCGCGAAATTACTTTCGACGCACTCTCCACTGACCCCACGATGTCCTGGATCGGCGACAGATCCGACGAAGCCGTCGTCTTTGCTGGGCTGCCTGTCCCGTTAGTCACTGCTACATTAACATCATCCGATAACACCATCGAAGTGGAGCTGTCAGCGTGCTGCGCCGTCTCGTCTTCCGCGCTTCCATTCTGCAACGTTGCAGAATCCATGGCCAGCGGAACTTTGCCCTTGTCTAAAAGGCCATTGAGAAGTGGCGAGCTCTTGTACACTACGCTTTCGACAAGTTTCGTTTCTGCGGCAGTTCCAGAGGTGGTGGTCGTCGTGCTCGGAAGAATGGCAATGCACTTGTGGGCTGTCGTCGCGCTGACCGTTGAACCGTTCTCTCCAACGTGGTTGTGGATGGAGTGATCCGCACCCATTGCAGACGTCTGTTGCGCAGTAGGAGGCAGTTCTTGCTTGTACTCGGGGGGCATCGAGACCTCCATGACAATGTCTCGCTGAAAGCCATTGGGCCGTGTGGACACGATGAGCGGGCCCCTGAAGAGAACAAAAAGTGCACTCGACACTTGAGCTCAAAACTTGAAAAGATAAAAAAGTCTGGGCATTTTTTAGCCTTTATTATGATACAATAATGAGGCATACCTGTGGGTGGACGGGGTAGGAATTCCAGAGCAATTATAGTGGCCCATTATTAAAAACTTACAGACAGACAAACACTACTTCTTTACTTTTTATTGGCCTATGAATCTTCATTGTGCATTCAATTTAAATCCAAGCATATGAATAATTTAGCATTCTGACCCATGAAAGTTTCATTACAATGACTGGGGATCAAACCTGTGACTGAATTAAAAAGCAGGAAACTACGCTCAATAGTACGAAAAGTATTCAAGCACATTATACAATGAGGTATAAAAGCTTGAACAAGCTATGGACTCAACTATAAAGCAGCTGTTCAAGACCAGGTCATCACAATACTGTGTCTGCATGAATATGATTTACTTTCAAATTGAATCATCAGCCTTAACATAATGTACACAGCCAAGCCTAGTACACACAGAGCCACTCACTCACCTGGCACCAGCATTGATGGCATTGGCTACGGCTTGGCTCCTTGCTAGAAGGGCGGCATTGACCGCGCCGGGTGGCATCTTCCCTTGCGGCCGCACCACCAACATTCCCGTTGTGATGCCCGTGGCCGAGTTGGGCACCATGACGATCGTAGCTCCCGGCGGCAAACCGCCACCAGAGGCCAGGCTTGCAGCCAGAGATGTGCCCTGTGCCATGACCGGGTTCGTAGGCAGCGCCGAACCAACAACCACCGCAGATCCTCCACTCAAGTTCGATGCCAGGTTCGGAGCCATTACAACAGTCTGGCCAGAGCTCAGGTTAGACGTCACGTTGGTAGGGAGACTCGTCGGCAAAGTCTGAGTCAGGCCGACCGCAGACACTGAAGATGACACAGAACTTTGGGCGGAGGCAATGGCTGAGGCCAGAAGAGGTGTGGAAACTGGCGTCGAGAACGTGACTTGCAGAGGTGTTTGTATAGGCATTGACGTCTGGACAGAGACGGACGGCACCGAAATAGATGCCGGTACCTGACCAGTGGGTGCCATGGATACCACGACCTGCGCAGGTTGTCCTTGCACCATTGTCGCTGGCTGTGTAGACTGAATCAACATTGGACCCGCTGCCGTCTGAACTTGTGTGTGCAGTGGCGATTGACAGATTTGGGTCGGCACCTGAACCTGAACCTGGTGCTGCTGAACCTGAGTCTGCACGACCGGCGCGGTGTGGACCTGCACCTGCTGCTGAAACTGGGCCTGCCCGCCGGGGATTCCGGAAACCTGAACCGGCTGCGTCTGCACTGACGAATTCGGAACCTGCACCTGAACCTGCTGTGGCTGAAGCGCTGAACTTTGAACCTGCACCTGAATTTGCTGCTGCTGAAAGGTTGAACTAGGGACTTGCACTTGAACCTGCTGTGACTGAATAGCTGAAGTGGGAACCTGAACCTGAATGTGCTGCTGTGTTTGAACCATTGGAACTTGCACCTGAATCTGACGCTGTTGCGCAGCCTGCACTGCAGCTGCTGACAGCTGGACTTGCACTGGTGCAGACGATGGTGTCACCTGGTTTGAACCTGTTGCAACTTGCGCTTGAAACGTCGTGGTTGGAACTTGAACCTGAACTGTTGAAGTTGGTACATGCATCTGGATTTGTGCTTGCTGAGCCTGAGCAGCTGAGGTTGGAACCTGCACCTGAATTTGCTGCCCATGTACCACAGAGCTTGGTACTTGCATTTGCACCTGAATCCCTGAACTGGGGGCTTGTACTTGGGTCTGCAGCATCTGAGCCACCGAAGTTGGAACTTGCACTTGCGCAAGCGGAGTCTGAGCTGCCGAGGTTGGCACTTGCGCCTGCACTTGAACCTGCTGCGTCTGAGCAACTGAAGTTGGGACCTGCACATGCACTTGCGCCGGCTGTGCCTGAGCTGCCGATGTCGGCACCTGCACCTGAATCTGAGGTTGTGTGTGAACGGTCGGAACCTGCACCTGAACGTGCGGTTGAACTCGCAGGTGCAAAGCAGTTCCAAGACCCTGCCCCTGGGTTTGAGGCTGGACTGAGTTTTGGGCCAAAGCCTGTGGCTGCTGGTGGAGCTTGGCTTGAAGCGCAGACGCGAGACAGGTTGTCGCCAGCTGAGTGGTTTGGACCGTCGGTGCACCTGTGCTCACGGTTGAGGCGGCTGAAGACGTGGTTGACACGAAGCTGAAAGACTGTGCTGTGACTGCGGGCTGGTGGTGGTGATGTGGTTGATGAGAACTGACGGTAGAGATTGGGTTCACTTCTCGTCGGACTGGTTCGGGCGTTCTAGTCAGTGCAGCGTTGTTGGCCAATACGGGTGTCCCGGCTGTCACCGGTGTCGCCTCTGCATCCGCACTTGTCACCACCGTCGACTGCTGCTGCTGCTGCTGCATTTGCTGGTGCCGCTGAAGGTTGCGGGACACCTGCAAGGCACGTAAATGTGGAAATGAGTGAGACCGGGTGAATCTCTATGCTATAGTCAGTTACAGCCACAGAAGACATTTCAGCTTCGCCCACAGCCATCGCTGCCTCTTTCACAGAAAGTTTGCATATATGCTCTATCCAATAGCACTTACTCATTCTTTGTAGCATCAGGCACCTGTGAAGTTGACTTTCCCACACAGATACATTTCTGTTGTGAAAATAAGGTAGAAAACTTGAATATCATGACAAATTTTGTCAGGAATTCTGACGACGCTGCTCAGCCAGACATGTGGCCGAGGTAGTGACAACGAACTTTTAACTCTTAATGTGCATAGTATTCGTATTAGCGAAGAGAAACTACTTGAAGTGACAACCAGATAGCACGACTTCAGCAGGCCTGCCTAACTGTGTGAGTGAAGCTCGCTTTTTTTTCTTTTAGGTTATAACGGAGTACAGAACTCAACTGTGTATGCCATTCTAAATTTAATAGTTGGTGCTGGTGGCAGGGATGTTGCTACAAGCAGAGTTAAACCTAGGCATCAGGCCAGCAATCATTCTGGCCTAAGCCCTTCTTTAGCAGCAGAGTTCGCAGTCAATAGAGTCTGATATTTCCCTGCACAGTACCTCAAGACCTCCATGTATGTCAAAACCATCAAAGATTTAATTGTGATTTATTTAACTCTTTTAATGGAAACTCGATTTTTCATGCCGTCCACAAGCACCCGCCTTTCTGGAAAGAAGCACTTGCAGGGCCAGATGAAATCCTTAAATAAGCTATTTCGGCGCGTCTAGGGTACTACAGAAGTGCAGCACCCACAAATCCAAACTTAATCACCGAGCAATCGATACCTATAGTTAGCTACAACTAAAGAATAAATGCGAGTCCCACCCACAACCCAATGACAATTACATGGTCAAGCAACCGTTATATCATAGTTTGAGTGTATATATTCTTGAGTTGTAACCAACATTCATTCATTCTAAAAGACCGGGTGAGTAAGCACGAACACGAGAAAGAAGTGAAGACACCATAGGATTGACGAGTCGCTGTGGTTATCAGAAATTAGAGAAACACAGGAGATCATTAACCGGAGGCTCACCTTATAATTAACACTGTCGAGAGTAAGTGCACCCCGAAATTCCTTGAATGCGCAGTTTCGTGCCGGCACAAAAACAAAAAATCGCGTTTAATGACTGAGGCACGGCTTATCAATAATAGCAACACTGCATGCTGGAGCCACCAGCTGATTATCTTGCATAAAGAAGATATCAAATGCTTTAGTAGTTATCCTTCATGTGGACCCTTAAGTGTGCTGTATTGATAGCTTCGCCTACTACCTGGGCATGCTCAGATAAGTTTTTGTGCCTTTTTTTTTTTCTCTCTAACGCCACTGTGTGCCTGTTCAGTACACTCGGACTTTGATATAACAAAACCTGATATAATGATATATTGGTTATAACAAAGTAAGTGAAAAATAGTTTTGAAGTAGATATAGCGCTAGGAATAAACGCTAATAAAAATATTCTTGGATATAACAAACTTATTTTTGTACAAGATGCAACTTTGTTATAATGAGGTTTAAGTGTAGTTTGTAGGGTTGCCTGCGCAACCCCTTGTTTTCAATCGGCGGCGCGTCGGCTTCACGCAAAGGTTGTGTGCGCTGTGGCAAGGGCAATTTCAGGGGAGGCTGCACTGTGCGGCTCCCGTAGCCCTTCACACCCTGCTCCTTGGCTGAAGCCGAGATGCCCCGTTACCCTCCTTGCCCTTTTCTGGCGAGACTCCTCTCCAAACCCATGGAACTTGCGTAGCTTTCTTGGGGGGGCAAGGGGGGGGGGGCTCGTTCTGTTTTGACTTGGCAAGCCACGACGGACACAGCTCGATCGAGTTGGGAGCCAACTAGCTGCCATCACCTCTTGCGCAACGCCTGGTTCTCGAGGGTGATCCACTGTTCCACGGTCTGAGTCCAAAGCCACCAGAAGCAAGTCCGAGCCTTATTGCTCTCCCTCTCTCTCGTGCACTTCTCATTTTGGTGTCTTTTTAACATTGACGTGCAGAACTAATCCCCCACTTTGTTTTTATTATACTTTTGTCATGTGTTGGTGGGGCTTGACGCTATAAAAACAGTGTCAGGCAAAGAACTTGTCTGCCTGAAACCCGCCGTGATCAGAGCTCACTGCGAAGCCTGGGTTCGGGGTCCAGCTGCAACTTATAGGGCTGCTGTGCAGTGCTGGTAGCGTGTGACGAACACTCCACTGGTGCATGGTGCAATACCAAGAAGGGACAGTTTTGCACACGCGGATCTGTTAGTTACAAAGTAACCCTTATAAGTTCGAACAGAGTTTGTGGAGTCTTAACTTGTTTTATGTTTGTATGTTTGCTCGCTGTGTCTTAAAAATGAATGCTTAACAACTAACTGAGCTCTCATTTATTTTACACATAATGTAAAGACTCTCAATGGCCATGCTAAATAGCTGACTTCCAGCGTGCCATTCACGTGAGCAATAATCTTTCTAATAACTGCCAAATGCTGGGTTGAAATCAGTTTCCTTCACTTGATACCTTTCGGAACCCGGTTAAGGACAATTACATAAGGGGTGGGTTAACAAATGAACGTTACAAAGAGCCATTTTCATGACAGACAATGTGCAGTTACGTTGTCCACAAAAGTTGATAGACACGTGATGGCTGCAACGACGGGGCAGGACATTCCAGGCCACTGCACTGTCTCACATCATCAGTGCCCTATGTTACCCTGAAACCCCCAGTCAAACGAGCAAGCAAACAGCCTGACCTTGTTGGCCAACAAGCTCTTGATGAGGTTGCTCGACCCGCCAGGTGGCGCACCGCTGGGCGGCGGAGGTGCCGGAGGCGTGCCCACGACCGGCGGTGCCGTTGTGGCTGGCGAAGGAGGCGGGGAAACCTGGTTCCCCGGTGGTGTCAGAGCCCGGAGCGGTGCTGAGAGCTGAGCCTTCAGGATCGGGCTGTGGCTAGACGCTGTGCCGCCACTCGCAAGGGGCGTGCGCAGTGTCGTGGCCGCAGCTACACGATGCCACGAGAAGCCACATTAGCCATGCTCTACTCCGACTCCTTCATGCGACAAACTATGGCACAACACTCTTAACCTTTTAATGCCTGTATTATGAGACGGCCAAAGAAAATGAATTTTTGTTTTTCATTTTCCAGTTTTAAATAGCAACCATTAAATTATCCCTCAAAGGAATTATCTAAAATGCAACTTTAATGCATAATTTATATATGTCGTTAATTCTCCATATGCCACAGAAGCGAGCCACCCTGGAAATACAACAAGCTTCAGAACTATACGTAACATGTCAAGTGCCACCTGTTGGGTGCGTACACTCTAAATAAACAAAATTATTGAAGATAGAACTTGCATCACGCAGGTGAGAAAGAACGAAGTGAGCTCAAGCTGTTGCACGCGCTTCACGGTCTCCACCATCATCTACAGAACAAATGGTTATAGCAAAAAATACTTCAAACGAGACGGTGGCATTAGATTTTTCATGCTGAAAAAACTACGTTCACTGTGAGTACTTGACAGCCGGCAGTAAAGGTGCACACATTTCGTGACTTGCTTTCTCTAACTTTTTCAACACTCGGCAGTAAAAAATTAAAAAAAGCAGTGACTATTCTACATTTTTTTAACTTTCATTGAATGAAGGTGCACGGCATCAATGCAATAAAAAACTACTGCTATACCTTAAAGTGTCCTCATTTTTACTACAACCCCTTTCTGTTGTTTCCTATAGGCTGTTAAGCTAAATTTTGCACAAAAAGCTGACAATGCACAAGAGGGAAACAAAAATACAAAGATGAGCACTGATATGAGCCTGTTATTACTATTTCTTTGTTTCTTTTTTCACTCTGTACCCCTCTAATAAGTACAGTAAAATTTAGTTAATTCAACCCTCATTCATTTAGAAAGTCAGATAATTCAGACATGTTACCTGGTGCCAACAAGCATATGCGCTGTTTATTGGCATTAAACTCTTGTTTTCAGTCACATTCGGCCGCAACCCGGTTAATTCAAACAATCCACCATGTCACGTGCACATGTCACATGCAATATAAGAACGGTTCCTAGCTGAATCAGGGCTAATTAAACGCGGGACTCTGCTGCCATAGTTGTATTGAAAACAATGTTTCAGGATAATAAAAACTGCAGTTTTCATACTTTTCCAAGGCAAAGTATAAGAACAGGATTTAAATACTCATCAGGAAAATGAAAGTTAATTGATGCAACGAACATTTGTTGATTGTTCTCTAAATACGTTCGATAGTTTGGCATTTGATTGACTCTGACATTTTATCTGGACCCGTGAAATTCGGACTACAAAGCTTTCATTTTGATGCAATATCACACAGGTCACGCCCCAGGTATGACAGATGTACTATCTGTGTCAAATGAAACCATAACAGCGGCAAGCCTTCGCGATGGCATAGTGCATGCCGTCCAATTATCACCATGGACAGGCAAGAATGTACACTCAAACCTCATTAAAACAAGGTTGCATCTTATAAGTAAATTATGTTCATTATATTTGAAAATTCGTTATAATGGTTATTCCTAACAATGTGCCTATTACAAGACAATTTTTCATTTAATTCGTTATAGTCGATATTTAGCTATATCTATGTTCATTATATCAAGGTTTGAGTGTATGCCCAGAGCTGCCAAACAGGATGCGCGCGCCTGTGCATGTTGATTAGTGGAAGGCATGCACTAACTATAGCATCGTGAAGGCTTGCCGCTGTTCAGGTTTCATTTGACGGCGATAGTACAGATAATTAAATCAACCCACTTTCACTTATACCAGCCACTCATAACTATTATCTTAAGAGGCTCTCCTCACCTTGTGTGCTGATGCTGAGGCAGCTGGTCACTTGAATTGGCACCGGTAACGGGTTGAGCCGCTTGCGGAGGCCATCGTGATGAAAACTCACAACGCCGTTCGCACCGTCCACCCGCCGGAGACCTGTCTGTGTGTACACCGCTCTGCAAAGATGAAATAACACCTCGATGAAACAAAACAAAACAAGAAAATCACAAAAACAAGTAACGCAATCATAGCCAGATTCAAGCTGAGGACCAATTAATGCAATTGAACAGCAGAACCTTCTCACAAAGCAATCTGCGAGCAACCTAAAGGCTGGACACGCGGTGCTGACAGCAATTAATATTTATTTATTTAAAAAAATACAGGCCCCTACAGGTGCTCCATAAAGGCGGGTGATGCAAGAGAATGCTATAATGTGTACAACTAAAAAACAAAAGGATAGGGCACAAATACCTAAACAAACCAGAACAAGAAAAACAATGCTGCGGTAAGATATGCAGAAACTATTATTGCAATAGATTACCTTGATTAAGACTGATCTGAACTAAACTTCTTGGCTGTGACTGGCTCCCTTTGCAGCTTGTACAAAATGGCCGATCCCGACTAACAGGCAAGGCTCGACACACATTCAAAGAGCACCACTCTCCCTTGGAAGTTCTGTACATTGCCTCACCGCCATCATAGACAAAATCCACACAAAAATGGATGAAGCAGTATTCAAAGACCATAATGCAAGAAAGCACTCACTTGACACAGTTGGAAAACACCGAAGCGCTGATCACGCTCTTTCTTCCTGCCTTGCTGCAGAACGTCACATACTCTGCGTAGATGTCATTGCGCGCCACTGTGCAGCCTGGGGGCGCCGGCTCGTACATGGCCCGCACCCAGGTCCCTGCAAATGCCTCCGTGTCCATGGGATCACTCTGAGGCGCCGCAGTCGTCGCGAGCCCCGTAGCCGAAGTCGTAGGGGTGCCTGCCGCTGGCGGACCCAGCCCAGGTCCAGGCCCCGTCGTCCCCGTGACGCCCGTTGACGTTCCCGGCGTGTTCATCCCTAACGCGCTTCCACCAGTGGAGACCATGGAAGGCGTCAGTGGCGCCGACATCGGCAACGAGGTCGGAGTGGCGGCCGGGTTGTTGGTAGCCGCAGGGACTTGCGGCGGAGGCAGGAGCGGGTCAATGGTCTCGATGAGCTTCATGCCCTTCTGGGCAAGTGGTCCGTAGACCAGCGGGTCCAATGTCAGGAGGCTGACCAGGATCCCCATGGACCGGTGGACAAGAAGCATGCGCTCGCATGCGTCACGGCCGAGCTCACTGAGCATGTAGAGCGCCTCGAGTGCGTATATTAGGAGCATCAGGTCGTGCACGGTGAGGAGCTCGAAGACGCGCCGGCACAGGGGCGTGTCTAGCGCGGCCAGCAGGGGTTCTGCGTTGCGCTCCTGCCGGCAGAGACGGGCCAGGATGTCGAGGCAGCGGACGACCAGGTACCGGTCCTGCGACTGGATGCCCTCGCGGGCCAGTCGCAGCAGCGAGCAGGACCAGCGCTGCCGCTCGCCGGCCAGGTCCTCGTAGCAGTGATGGCCGGACGAGGCCTCGTCCTCGTCTTCGTCCGGCGCAGGGTACAGCACCAACTGTACAGGAACGATGATATGCAATGAGCCTTTTCAAATAATGTTCCATCCCCTTCAGATGCAAATTATGATCGACTGTCTGCAAATGTTTCAAACTTGCACAGCATATTTCCAAGGCACTTTATATTAAATTTCAATAAATTAAAGTAATATATTGTTTTAGCAAGTTTATGTAATTCATTCTAATTAGCAAGTAATTAACTATTTAATTATGCCTTAGTCGACCATGTACCACCTTCACATGAAAAAAATGAAACCACAGACTCAAAATTCATGCACAATTTTTTTATTGCGCCCATTCAAAGCAGAGTATATACTTTTGATGCTAGTCTTAAAGTGCGGCATGTTGACCAAGCCGTCGAACGTGGTGGTGCCTCACCAATGTGGTCAACTGCTGACACACGCAGCACAATGAGGATAGGGCGAGATGCGCCGACTGTGCAGAAGGTTCAATTCATCCCATGTCCAACGTACCTCCCCCTTCTTGCCACTAGTTCTCTAAGACGGAAAAATGACATTTTTTTTTACTGTGACAACTTCTATGAGCAATCGCTCAAAAGAACTGTTTCATGTTGTTATCAATCTGGTCGTTAAAGGTAAGGTTCACGATGATTCAAGTGTTCCAATGATAATTACACTAGCATGACATGAACTGAAGACGCTGGAAACCAAAGAACATGTATAACTTTGCACTGAACTTTCGTGATTCAAACCGCAAGCACATTTCAAATCTTTTTTTAATTTTCCATTTTGCGTTCCTCCGAAATGTAGGTTCTTCGACAGCTAGAATTGAATAAGTGTTCTTGTACTTGGCAGCGTGACAACCCAACTACTGCACCGCTACTGCGGGTGATTCAGGAAGTTATTGACACTGTTAGCTATGAAATCTCCACAGCACGAAATTTTTGGAACCATAAGCAATGTTTGTATCACCTGAAGTTCCTTATCTATTAAAAAACACCAAAAGAAAGACTTGATAACATTCTTTCGATGTTTAAGCCACCTATCACGACACAATAGGATTGTAAAAGTGAGCCATATTGAGGATCAATCATATATAATTACATTTTCGTTGCGAGTTTGTCACAGTTGGATACAAAACAACCATGCCACAATAAATTTGAGAGAGTTCCTTGTTGCATAGTAAACTTCATCTAAAGGGCAATTATGTTTTAACTAAGTAACATGCACAACATTGACAGAGTCACCCCAGAAGCTTAAACGTCACAATAGCACATGACAAAGGTTTGGAAGCAAGCACAAGAGACCAGGCACTATAAGACAAAATGACGCACCTTAGCAGCGAGGTTGCCAATCGTATCCAAAGCCACCTGTCGCAGCGTAGACCAACGGCTCAGGGCAGACAGCATGACAAACCTGCAGAATGAGCAAACCGTCGTCGCCACATGAAAGCATGCTGCCAAGACAAACACACCACACAATATTGCCAGACCACTTCAAGTACCAACATCACAGGAGCCTGTGAGAATCAAAGTAGACACTGGGGCAACAATGGAGGCCTCAGCTCGAAAAGCTTGTCATTGCTTTGCCTATAAACTCTCCTTGGTGCTCGAGACTGCAAGATTCGGCTGAGCAGCTTATGGCATAGCAGTGTCTCTGCTTTCCACAGGATGTGTTTTCTCACCAACCCCAAAGGATGGTTACGACGTGTTGAATTTTTCAACATAGCAAATGAAACAACAGAGACAAACCTGATGAATGTCCGGTTCTTTGCCAAGATGACAGCGTTGCGCTCTTCGAACGAGAGGTTGTGAAAGATCAGTGCAATCTGCACAAAGACCCGCCGATGCTCATTAAAATTTCCAAAGTCAAAATACAGTGAAAGCAAGAAATCGCAAACAAGAAAAA
Organism: Rhipicephalus microplus; assembly: GCF_043290135.1. Classification (NCBI taxonomy): domain Eukaryota; kingdom Metazoa; phylum Arthropoda; class Arachnida; order Ixodida; family Ixodidae; genus Rhipicephalus; species Rhipicephalus microplus. Next base: position 9,540,091 of record NC_134707.1, read on the forward strand.
TTACTACGTATAAATAAAGCAACAAATAGCAGAAATGTCGAATGTTCACCAAATAAACAAAAAAAAACATGCGGTGCTTCTTTCACAAGATGACATTCATTTTTTCACTGGCCAACTCTTCATTAATCAAATTCTGAAATGTGCATCAGTGCTTAGCATGAACCAGCTTTTACGCATAAACTTGACAGTGTACTTAGTAACAACAAATAGAATACGGAAATATGACACCTGAAATCTTGCAATCATTTTTTAATCAGTCAAGATTTTGAATGAAGTGGATAAAGAATGAAAAACTAACGCAAAAAATGCTTGAGCTGCAGCAGCCCTAATACAAAAACATGCTACAAACCTCTTACGCTTACAATGGTGTACAGTCAATCACGCCCGATACAAAATTAGAAAACTAGACCTTTGACCTGCTTCATTTTCACTATAACCAACCTATAATCCTTCAAGGAGTATTTTAACAATACAAACTGATCAACAATTTTTTATTGTCCTTCGTATACAAGAGTTCATTCTTTTGTACAAGAGCTCTCAAAAAACAAAACCTTTTAAACAGAATCACTGCTTAAATACAAACAATAAGACTGTTTTTGGTACAACTCTGTACAACCTAACACATTTTCCCAATACCTTCAGGTTCTGTTTAAGGAGAGTCTATGGTACCATTCTAGAATAATTAGTATGGTTAGCGAAAAAAAAAACACTACAGCTGTGTTTATTTCATTCTTGCATTACAATGATTTCACAATGACCTTAATGTTCTGAACCAACTCACCCTTAACACTCTTTGGCCTTCTACACTCCGTGTCCCTACTTCATAATTTAAGTTAAAAAGCTCGTCCTCTTCGTCCTTGTTACCTGTGACAACCAATGAAAGGGAAAAGCACCGCACATTAACCACTGCCACAGAATCCACAAGAAGACACAGTTGCCTGAGAGAACAGCCACAGCTAGTCGTGGCCATAGATAGCCAAGACAAGAGTAACTTTATTTATTTATTTATTTATTTATTTGTCAAATACTGTCTGCCTTTCACATGCCATTACACAGAATGAGTCAAGAGGTACACAGGGGAGTACATTGTACAATAAGTCCAACTAGACATCAATAATAACAACCAAAACAATAAAGCATGGTAAGTCTCATAATCAAGGAGGAAATAGTTACAATGTACACTAAATCATACCAACCTCTGCCAATATTATATAGGGCTATCGTCTCTGCATCTAAATTGTCCTCCCAGAAACGTTCCATCCGCCGACCTTCCACACCCTGCCAGCTTTCCAGCAACATTGGCCGCAACGTCGGGTCATCTGCATGCGAGCAAGGAAGCAAAGCAGTTAGTGCAAGAAGTTACCCGTTTACAAGCAAAACAAAAGACTTATTACGAACAGTTCTGGATACACGCAGAACAAAGGAGTTAAAGGACCAGTCGAAACATGTCTCTAAAAAGAGTTGCCTGAGGTCAAGTGAAAAGAATGAGTTATTATAAAAGCTCAGGAGCCTCGACTACTGACTGGCAGCATTTTTTTACCATTCCGAAGAAGTTTTCCAAGGCCCCTTTAAAAATTCAAATAGTATTAACAGACTGGAATAATACCAGTACCTTGCTAAGACATACACTGTAGCAAATTAGGTCAAGCTTTCAAGGGACTGCTCTCACCCGTTGGGAAGAGCCCCGCCTGGGAGAGCAGGAGGTCGACCAGCCGGGGCATGCGGTCCAGCTTGAGGCTGTGACGCCCCTCATTGGAGAGCAGCGTGCACACATTGAGGGTGAGGGTCTCTTCGTTGGGCAGGCCACTCAGGAGGGACATGCAGAGCTTGTTGTACTCCGGCGACGGACCCGCGCAGGGTGCCAGGCCCAGCACGAGCCGCTGGCTCTCTGCACACACAGAGGCAGGCCAAGTCAAGGACACATGGCTGACCAAGTTGAAAGGATAATGAATCCCTATAGTTGGTGATCACTCATAAGTTTGTTTTTTTTCTTGCTCACTGCTGCACACTCTTTGTTTTTTTACCTCTCTTTCCGCTTCTTTTTTGAGCACTTGCACAGCGCAAGAAGGTATGGGCCTGCTGTTAAATGCGGAGCAAGTGCCCTCCCCTTAAGCAAGATTAATCTTTCACCGTAGGGGGGGGGGGGGGTGCTTGTTCGGCATTTTTCTGTAATCGGTTGGGCATGGTGAGATACACGACGCTATCACTTGACGGACCTGCCCTTGCATCATTCAGAGTCTCGGAATACAGTGTGCCCGTTAAGTCACGAACTTTGAAGTGGTCACAGGAAATCAATGAAACAAGATAAAAATGTGAAATCTTCACCAAATATAAATAGAACTTTCCAGGTTTCCCACCCCATTTTTCAATTTCATCTGCCCTTATACACTGCTTTTGAAAGAGTCATTGTGCTCCAAGTAGACAGCAAAAGTCTACAGAAGATTAAATAATCGGGCAAGGAAGAGTGCTCGATCACTGCGATAACTAGTGTGTTACATCAAGCAAACCAGCTTTGCTATCGTTAAATTATCTGCAGTACCATAGTTGCTCAGCAGTCATTAGCATACACTATTGTTTACGAAGCACCACAAAACTATTAAAGTCGTAGAGTTTCCTATAAATAATCTATGAGAGCTGAAACACACGGCACTTCTGCTAGAGTGGGAATGATGGGTAGCACACAAATATGCCTAGTCTTCGTACTTTGTGGTTCGTCTGGCTTCGCGTGGCTCGCAGCTGCTTTGTCACGGAACAACAATCAGCAATAGTTTATCAGTCCCGCTTCACCAATGTAATCTTTTAGGCTCACCGCTTCAAATCAAGCCATGAAGTTCAGAACGGTTTGTTCTTTTATTTGAAACAAAACTGAAACACCGCAATAAACGAGGCCACAACTGCGTTCAAAGCCCGCACGCACGAAGACTAGGCAAATCCATGTACTACGCATCATTCCCACAATCGCTGAAGGATCGCAGCGCCAGGGTCCCTTCTAGTTCATTTTAGGAAACTACGGTTAAAGTAGTCCATCTCACCGGGGATGTCGTGCTGTGCTTTGTTGTAGGACATGGGCACTTGGACCAGCGCCGCGCCAGTGCTCTTGCGGCCACCGCGCGACTCCGTGCCAGGGTCGGCCTCCTCGTCCGCATCTTCGCCCAGGAAGTGCACCTTCTCAAACAAGCTGAGGTACCTGCACAAAACACCGACAGAACTGGGAGTGAGCTCCCTTTTTGCGGAAAAGCGGCAAAAACACACCACACCTGTACAAAACACAGAGTGCAGTCACAGCGTTAGCTGGGGAGGCAGCTTTACGGAACCTGCTGCAAACTCTCTTGGGTGCCTGCAAGTACAACTGCAAGGTACCCACTACGCAATAAGTCATCCCATTTAACAAAGTATAGGGAAGCACCCACTTTGCGTTCCTAAAGAAACAGACGCACCTGCACAGCTTTGCATTTTGTTGCTGTGCTGGATGATGACGAGTATGATGAGAAGGATTATTACAGAGCACCTTGTAAGTAATTGATGGTATGCTTTAAACTGCCCTGTGTCACTGCTCAGTTCACATGGTGCAATACCTAATGCAATTCCACTCTTCTGCCAAGAAACATTACATTTGTTTATGCCTTCTCTTGGACACCAGCAGTAGCAGCGAATAACTATGGCATTAATATCGGCTGTAGTAAGCTTATAGCAGTTTAACTAGAAAAAAGCCACAGCTTTGCCGCAAAGGCGATAGCAACGAATTCGAAGGTCACGCGAAAAATGGCAAGCAGAAAAAAACGTGCCTCACGTTTGTCACGCACAAATTTCAAGTCAAGTTTATGAAGTAGTTCAGTTGAGTTACATGGTTAGCGCTATTACAGCAGGAGGTCCCAAAGTTTCAGAGAAACTGACAGGGGGACCTCCTATGGCTACATGGATGGGGTAATTACAAAAAATACAGCAATAGTATACGAACTTGTGAGTAATAATGAAAAATCTTGATTAACAATAAAAATACGATCAATACACAACATAATGGTAATACTCACTATTGAAAAAAAAAAACAAGGATAACAATGATGCGCCAAACATACAGGTACAGATGAACGCGGATAAGCGACTCAGTTGTTACTTCGCTGTATCTTAAAAGCGCGCCCTTTTCGCAAACAGAGACTGCGCAGCGAGTGCAGTGACCTTTGTGCGCCCGGTAACTACAACAGAATCGTTCCGGTGAAAGCTCAAGGCGCACGATTATCTCCACCGCGATATAAGCGCGCACGCATGAGCCTCCACCCGCCCCTCTCTTCAGGGGGGGGGGGGGGGGCAAAGTACGCGTAAGAGATGAGAGCGCGCGCCGCCGCGTCGTGACGATCTGGCGATGCGCGCTCATTGCGCCATATCGCTAATAATGCTGAAAACACGATAGTTCCCCCAAGATGGTCATCGCCAGCAGTAAATGGTCGATATAAATAGCTAGCCGTTTCTACGTTGAACGATGTGCTCCTTCGTGGCTCAATGGCTAATCCCCCGCACTCACAATCAAGAGGTCGGACGTTCGGTTCCGCACGCCGGAGTCCTTCTCTAAGTAATTTTTTTTTTCGTTGCGTTTTCATATACATAGATACGTATGCGCATACGGTGAATAAAGTCGATGCCAACACCGGCGGCAAAATCCAGCCGAGAGTGTCCACATCACTGCTATCGCGATAAAGGTAGCAAATGCATGATGCTAAAAATATAACCCCATTGAGGCCACAAGGATTGATGGCAAGAGCGATCGAATTACCTGATTCACCTTGATTTCTAGCCACTAAGTGTATATCTCTACAAAGAAACAAATGCTAAAATCTCACCTGAGGTCAAACTTCAATAGCCACTGATCAATTTGAAGCTGCTTCACTGAGCTAGCTGCAGATGGAAACTTTCTCCGGCTCATGAAAACGAACTTTACAGAATATGTTTGTTTGCCATGTGGAAACCTGAACTCAGGGGTATCAAGCCAGTATAACATGTCCGATAGCATATAAGCACATCACATCTGGGCCCAGGAAGGAGAGGTAATAGTACAAAAGAATCAAATAAAATATACAGTACACTTATTCCAATAACAATCACATTCCCATTTTGAGATTAACATTAAGACATAAGCAGTTCAAATAAATCAATACTGTTTAGCTATGACAATGGTACGCATATTGCACACACATCATAGTAAGGAGTGGTGACGTATGTGTGTATGCATGTGTGTGTACAGGGCGTTCCAAGAAATGACAAAAAATAATAAAAATGGAATATTAGCTCGCCGCCTTCATAATTCCTCTTTTAAATAGAGGCTGACACAAGCTCATTTACCGCAATAAGTAATCAAATTAAATTCATTAGCTTTGTAACGTAGTGGAGGCAAGCAGTCAGGTCAAATGGTAGAATTGAGGTCCTTCCCGTGAGGAACCCATTGCAGCTTAGAGATTTTAAAGTAGTCACGGCTGGAAATTATTGTGGAGTAACGAATTTCGATCAACTTCGCCACACTTCTCTTTTAGTTTTTTTCCAATAAATTTTTTCGAAAGAGTTACTCAACAATTACTTAGGGCCGCTATTTGAAAATGTCAAAGTGGCAAAGTGAAGATGGATCGTTTTTCGATACAACCAAATTGCCAAACACAAAGAAGTTAGTTATTCGGATTTGTTTAATTACTGCCGTAATTGATTTCTCAAGCCACCTTAGAGTTTTTCACCCGCGTGCCCGTACTAAAACATTTTCTGCCTCTTTTTTTCCCAGAGCAGCAAAAGACTGGAATGGCCTTTCCCACGATATCGCCACAGTCACCCCTCTATCAAGCTACATGCATAATATTTCAAATGTAACTTCACATTTATCATTGGGACAAAAATATCGATTGTATGTTACCCACCCCTTATGTAATACCCTCTCGGGGGTCTTTAAGGAAATAAAAATGAAATGAAATGAAACACTAAAGGGAAAAACTATTTTTTTTATTTTACTAAAGCACTCTTTCATGATACCCTTCAAAAAAAAACACCACGCTTGCTTCAACAAGACGCTCGGTAGTCGAGAGAACGCGCAAAAAGCGAAAATGCGGGTGGCAACGTTACATTTGAAGTTCCCGCGCCAGTCGCCACGAGGTCGTGGCCGACCATCATGCAGTGCCATTTGAATACGGCGATCGATGAAATTACCGAAGAACGGAACACACGGCAGTAACGCATATTAACAGGAGGGGCGCTTTTCGCTACACGACCGGCGACATTTTTTTAAGACATAACGCCCGGGGAGATGGATAAATGGCGCGGCGCCGTCGTGAAAGACGCGGGAATCGGTAAGCGAGAGAAAAAAGAGCGCGGTTTTTTCCCACGCCTTTTCCCCCTGCCTTCTTGCTTTCGACAGCCGCCACGATTGTGTTCGTCCGCGCAAAAATGCATAACGGCCCATTTCGTTTGCCCAATGGATGCGGAACCCCCGGGGGTGCGCGAATCGATATCCAAGATGGCGGCCACCGCCGCATATGTGTTCTCATTCCGAGAAAAAGGAGTAAAGCGCCCCTCGAAAAACGGCTAATAGGCTTTTTGCGGAGAGTTACGCTAGAGCCGTGCCGTATACGGTACGGCAGTAGATTCTCGTAACAGGTTACGTAATTACGGTACGGTGACCGAGTCTTTAAGCAAGTTACGGAACCACCGTACAAAAACTACTGTACGGTGGTACGGCCTTTTATCGAATTACTGCGCTCAAACACGGTACCGTGTTGTCTCCTGGTAAGTTAAGGAAATACGGTACGCAAATACGGCACGGTAATGGAGTCGTTTGGCACGTTACGGAAATACGGTACAAAAATACGGTACGGTGACACAGCCTTTAGCGAATTACTGTGCGCAATTACGATACTTTGTTACGTCTTCTAGAGAGCTACGGAAATACGATACGGTAATAAAGTCGTTTAGCAGGTTAGGTAAATGCGGTGATGTAATTTAGTAACGTATAGCGTTTTAGGCGCGTTGGTATGTCAAACTGTAGCGTTATAGCGCGTGAAAACACGGTCAGAGAAGACGTAAAACTATACAGCATGACCCATCAACATGTCCAAATCGCTACGTTAATAAATTACCTTACCGTATTTCCGTAACTTGCTAAATGACTCCACTGGTGAGGTAATTAAGTCCTAAGTTACGGTAATGCCACATCGCACCATCTCCTGCCTCGCTGGTCGTGCTTCGACCGCTTTCAGTCCTGACTGGTTTCTAGTGACACTGCGTCCATCGAAAGACAATGTCCCTCGTTCACAATGCGTGAGACGAGAGGCAGATAACCCCCGTAGTAGCATCTGCGGCGTTGGCGTACCTCCAGTGCTGAAAAAAGCGCAACGAGCGAGGAAGTATGAGCGGTACAGTAAAATAGCGTGCACTGTTGACGTACGTTATTTCCGTAACTATAACTAAAGGGCTCTATTACCGTAACTTGCTAAAAGGGTATAAACGTTTGGGCCAGTTTGTTTCAACCGAATACGAAATGGTGGGAGTTTCTTTTTTTTTTCTGGTGTTCGCGCACTGTGCTAGGCGCCGTCTTGATAAGAAAAAATGAACCATATACGGTTCTTTTTTTTCTTACAGGGAATAATTTTCCCTATAGGGATTAATTTTCCCTATAGGGATTAAATCAGTCGCATTATCGATGGATAGATGAGGAAAAGATGCGTTAGCAAGAGGGGGGGGGGGGGCAACGCGCATGTGGTCGATGCACAAAACGAGCCTTCACGCGCACCATTGCTCCGCTCTCCGAGCTTCTTTTTACTCCCGCACAGAGTCAGCCCGTACAAAAGGCACGGCCATGCTTAGCGTGGGAAAGTCTATCAAACACGCGGGCGCCCACAGATACAGCGTACCACAGATACCTTCACTCTCTGGTAGACGATAGGCCAAGAACGCACTTCCGGGCCAATAAAAGTGCAAGCAGATTAGCTGCCGGTGGACCGGAAGGCGGATACGTTTTAGTTCGTTTAAAAAAAAGGGGGGGGGGGGGGGGGGGGCGATATCGAATCGCTTTGCGATAATGCACGAATCTTGGAGCGTGTGTCGTATGCCGCCCAGATAAATTAAACTCGCGCGACAAAGAATCCGTGAGTCACAAATATGAGGGTACGACCGTTTCAAGGTCGTATATCAGTGGGCGCATTGCGGCTTTAAAAGTCGCGGAAACTTCGAACGGCCGAATAGTTGAGCTGGTTGGTGAAAGAAAAGCATAGCGCGCAGACACGGAAACGCGAGATCAGGTCACGGAACTTAGAAGTGTGGCAGCTTGGGCTAGTTGGTATGGCATGACGATAGTTATAGCGCGAGAACAACAAAACGACGACATGTCCTTCTTGTCTCTGTGTCGTCGTTTTGTTCTCGCACTACAACTATCGTCAGGTCACGGAGTCACGCGAGATGGGATTCGAAGACTGCAAGCTCCGTCACAGCCGGCGACAAGTTGCCTACCCGTCCACTCCGACTTATTCGCACTTGTATACTGGTTACTATTAAACAATGTCTAGGGTTTCACGTCGCCGATGATTATGAGAGACGCCGTGGTGCAGGGCTCCGGAAACTTCGAGCACCTGGGGTTCTTTTAAAGTGAACTGATTGATATCGCACAGTACGCAGGCATCCGGCATTTCACGCGCGATCGAACCCGCCACCTTCCGGCCTATACGTCCGAGAAGCAACACGTGCAGTGCTCCATCGCGGCGGACATCTTTGCTCGGCTCCCATTGGTTCGGTTGTCTGTCGGTAGCCATTAATTATTTATTTGTTTATTTACTTATTTACAAAATACTGCAGGCCCATTTAAGGGCCCCAGCAGGAGGGGCAAATATCATAACATTGCACATAGGTGTAAAACAGCAACAACAAAAACGTTACATCATATACAAAAGATACAAAAACATAGGTCATGGTTAAATACGCTCAAGTGCCTCTACAGAGCTGGTTAACGATTGAGGTAGGCAGTTCCAGTCGTTTATGGTTCGAGGAAAGAACGAGTATTTGAAAATGTCTGTTCTGGCGAAATACGTTTGTTAATGAATGAGTTTCTCGATGCCGGGTTTGTCTTGTCGTAAGCGGTTTCAGATACAAATCACGGTTTACTGACAGCTTGTTAGAAATTTGAGCCTGTGAGTTTTACGACGTTTTTCAAGTGTGGGTATACTGTTTTCTTTCATAAGGTTTGTGGGGGAATCAGTTCTTCGGTACTTGGAGTAAATAAAACGTACTGCTTTGCGTTGGATTAGTTCGAGAGCCTCAATGTTTCTTTTTGTGTATGGGTCCCAGACAATTTACGCATATTCCAATGTAGCGTCTATGCCTATTACCAACGCTGCCAGGTGAATACGCTACGCGGCGCTGGCGTAGCGGCGAGAAGCAGACGGCGCGAAAGATATAGCAAATCACCACCTGGCGCCAGCGCAAACAGAAGCAGCCGGCAGTCGCCAAGCAACGGAACGAACGCTTAAACAAGGAGAAAAAAATCACAAGTAAATCTAACCGTGATGCGGGCAATAGAAAACACACACACAAAACAAAAAAACACTGCTTACAGCTGGCGTCCGACAGTACAAACTTGGATGCTCTCCAAAGGGAACACTGGGGGCGAAAAAGCCTTAAATTATGCTGATCTAGTCCAGGTGCGCCTGCTCACTCGGTTAACGTGGCGCTTAGCTTTTTCGTATTTTTCGGTTGCTTTTTAACGCTCGACAAACAGGGATTCGTGACTATGAAGCGGTTTCTTTCGAGAACTGCAGCACTTGGGACGCTTTGAAAACATGATAGTAATAAATTCTAGCCCTGACGATGGTAACATTACGACATGTGTTTCAATGAAGGCGGCAGAGAGAGGAGGGGGGGGGGGCGCCTAGTTCTAACCAACCTAACGAAAATCTGACGTGTGCATGGACTTTTTTCGCTTTTTTTGCGGCTTTATTAATTATGGGGTTTTACGTCACAAAACCACGAGACGATTATGAGAGACGCCGCTATAGGCGGAAGGCTGCGGAAATTTCGGCCATCTAGTGTCCTTTAACGTACACCAACTTCGCACAGTACAAGGGTCTCCACAGTTTCGAATCCATGCTAACGCGGCCGCCTCAGCCGGAATCGAACCCGCGACCTTCCCGAGTCGGCAGCCGAGCACCCTGGTTCACTGAGGCGGACACTTCTTTCTACAACTTTAGTAACGATAACAATTATACGAGGTCTTGCGTCCCAAGACCACACGACATCCTTACGTGAGATGCCGCAGTGGAGAGCTCCGGAAATTTCGACCACCTCGGATTCCTTAGCGCGCGCGCATATCTAGGCAGTCCACGGGCTTCTAGCGCTTCGCCCCCGTCGAAAACGCGGCTGATTCCATCTCGCAACCTTCGGGTCGGGAGTCGAGATCTCAGCGGCGGTATAAGCCACGCCAGAGGATTAGACGTATGTGCGCTTGTAAATCAATGCCCACAAGTTTCCCAGTGGCGGCCATACTAGAGAAAGTAGCGCCTTCTTCTCCCCCTGGCGGACTTCCTCCGAAGCTCCGCGTCTCGCAAACAGATATCGTCGCGAATCGGTAATTTACAGGGAGAGTGCGCGCGGGAGCGAATCGGAAAGGAATCGAGGAACCTAGCCGCGTTCACTAGCCCGCGCCTTTCTCGGTAGTTCCCTCTCTATAGCGCCACCGTGCGTCCGTTATGACCCACCGCAAAACGCAGACAGGAGAGATGTTGCTCTCTTTTTCATGGAGTGAACGAAAGAAGACAAATTTATCGAAAGCTCTTTTGTTGTTGTTCTGGTTATTTACAACCTAATAAAAACTCACTGCTGCAAAAATGTTTCACAACAGCACCCGAATCAGCACAAATGCGTCAGTCAATGCGGAATGAAGCCAAGGAAAGTTTAGGGAACATAACTTGTAATAACGTTGATAATTGATTGATATGTGGGGTAAACGTCCCAAAACCACCAAATGATTTAGAGAGACGCCGTAGTGGAGGGCTCCGCAAATTTCGACCCCCTAGGGTTCTTTAACGTGCACCCAAATCTGAGCACACGGGCCTACAACATTTCCGCCTCCATCGGAAATGCAGCCGCCGCAGCCGGGATTCGATCCCGCGACCTGCGGTTCAGCAGCCGAGTACCTTAGCCACTAGACAAACGCGGCGGGGCTGTAATAATAATGTTATAAATCTGAATGCGTTAAGTGTACCAATAGGCAACTTGTCGCCAGCATTCTTTTCTATAACCTCCCTTAATCTAAAGTTTCATAATATTCTGTAAAACCACTCAATTGAGCATTTGTAAAAATCTACAAGGCGGCTTTGCTGCAAGCTTGTTTTCCAACCAAAAACTCTAGTGTGCAGACTGCTTTTTCTTTCTTTTTCGCTCCAGTGAAGGCATGTGAGTACGACCAACACAGCCTAGAATCACATGGTGGACGAGACATCTCTTGCTCGTGAAGAAGGGCTGGGGAGTAAGGCAACGAGACGCGATGAATGAGTAAAGCAGTCTGTGAACGAAAGTATTTGGTAGGAAAACAACACTGCAAGAAAGCCGCCTCGCACATGTTCGCAAATGGCCAATTCATGGCCAATACCCCACAGTGGGTGTGCGAAGCAGTATATTAATGAACAAGGAAGCGAAAAGCACGACAAGTCGGACAACCCGTCGTAAGCTCTACCCAATCAGGCTACGGTGGAGGTCGCTTCCCACCCCCCTTCGTTCACATTATCGGGTATAGCCGTGCATTTATAAAACCTGAGAGGATGTTAGTCAGCGCCGCTCGTGGCCATGAGCGGCGGCATGTGATACGCTTTCTCGGAGTGATACAAAGAGTCGAGTCGGAGACGCCCGTTGCCTTTTTTTTTTCTTTTTTCTGCCTGATTTAGCGCGACTTGCCGTGCAGATGTGGTACACAAGCCCACGGCCGATACCCCGCGAGGAAAGTGTGAGAGAGAGAAGAGACGAGAGAGAGAGTGTGTGATTCAGCGCAGGTCGAGGGGAAAAGGTTGTTGCCGAGATGGATCGATATACGGGACAGCAGAAGAGGCCGCCGCAGCAGCAGCGCCGCTGAATCGTCGTTACACCCGCTTCGATTCACTCTGACCGCTCCTTATTACTTTTTTTTCTACAAAGGCGGATGCCGTAGGGGCGGCATTACTACTCCGAAAAACAGAATCGAGAATCAGGCAAGTGCGCAGCAGCACCCCCCCCCCTTTTTTTTTTAGGACACCTAGCTCGGTGTTAAAAATTCTGCGCCATCTTTGATATATATATATATATATATATATATATATATATATATATATATATATATATATATATATTTTCAGATGAATTATGGCGAAGTCGCGAGCCTTCGAATGAGAAGCAGCGCGAAAGAAGGGAACAGTAGACAAAGTAGACTGCAGGACAAGGCACTTAAAAAGAGCTAACAACTTTCTCTGCAAACTGGAAGAAATATGTCGTATTTACTCGCTAAGGCGCGTTGCCGGGCTAGTTGGTTGAGATTCATCATTTTCACTGGTATAGCGCACCACGACAAGGACACACACAAGGGAGAGATGCAGCGCTGTGTGTGTGTGTGCATCTCTCCTTTGTGTGTGTCCTTGTCGTGGTGCGCCAGACCAGTGAAAATGATGTATTTACTCGACTGCGATTAAAACGTAAGTAATGACATTTTCATAGGGGCCGGGAAAAAATGGCTACTTATTTCGGTATTCGACTGAAACGCGAGGTTATTACACGGCTCTAGGTAGCGAGAATCTAGAGAGAAAATAACGCGTTACATTCGAATAGACGCGGTATATTCACAAAACCTTTCACCAATAAAAGGTTGTGTAGGTATGAAAACAATTTATAAGGTACCTCACTTACACGTCTGGCTTTTTATTGTTGTATTGTGATTAAAAGCCAATGACTTAGAAGAAATAACTCGCGTAATTTCATGAAACGCACGCGCAAATCATCGAGGCATTCGCCCCTAACATCGCTGTTCTTGCATCTCAGTTCCAACTATCAGTCTAATAGATTGGAAAATCACCTTGACTGAAACATGTTTGCACATAATGGTTACGTTGGATGTGCACAGATGTGACAGTGTTTTTGTATTTCTTCCGCTTTGCAATAAACCTGTCAAAGGCCTTGGCCTTGTGACGTGGTCCTCTTTGCGTTGCGCCCCAATTGTTTTTGTTTTTTTGTCTGTCCATGCTTCCGCAGGGCTTTCGCGGGAGTCCATCGAATATGCACCCATTAAGATGGGAAATCAATAGTTTTACAGTCCCTTAGGCTAAATCTACGTCGAGAGAAAGCACATGCAACCACGCAACACTCCAGAAATCACTTCAGCGTCCCCAATCGACAGCGATTCCGCTTTCGATCGGCTAGACACAGCCCCTGGTGCTACACATGTTGAGACTTGGTCACCCAGGTGTTCCTTCACGGTTGGATACACATACCACTTTGTTTTACCTAATCGAGTTATGCCAGCCAATCACTGCTAGGCGTTTAACATAGCCTAAATAATATCTAGGGTTTCACGTGACAAAATCAAGATATGATTGAGACGCCGTAGCGGAGGTTTGATTTGATTGATATGTGGGGTTTAACGTCCCAAAGCCACCGTATATGATTATGAGAGACGCCGGTTCCGGAAATTTCGACCACCTGGGGTTTTTCCAACGGGCGCCTAAATTTAAGTAACGCAGGGGCCTCCGGCATGTGGCTTCCCTCGAAATGGGACCATTGCGGCCGGGATCCAACCCGCGACTTCGGAATCGGCCCCGCAGCGGATGACACTTGGCACACACAGACTGCAACCATATCTCTTTCACATTAACAGATTCGCCCTATCGAAGCAAAAAAAAAAAAGGAGAACACGAGAGAAAAGGCAAGGAATACCTTAAAAAGTGGGGCGAATTCCGGGAACTCCTCTCCTCAGCAGCGCGCGGCGAACAATGCCACTGCCCAATTCGGAAGATGACGTCAAGGTAAAACACCTATGTCGTCCCTTTCCTTTCCCTTTTACCGTTAGGTGTACAAACTAAACGCCCTCGCCCACTTTTTTTTTCCCTCTGCGTGGAAAGCCAAGCAACGGAATCGGGCCGCCCTCTCAGAACGAGAAGCGACGGCATAACAATCCTTTGAGGCCCGCCGCCGCCGGTTCGCCCCGGTTCTTCTTCTTCTTTCGCTCACCCTTTTACTCTCTCTCTCCCCTGCCGTGCAACGACGAAAAACGCGGAAGTTGGGAACGAACGAACGACCTCGCATAACGTGACGTCACACCAGCACCCCCGGAAGAACCTTGACTCAAGGTCGCCCTCGACGCCGCACCTTTCTTTCTTTCACTCTCGCCCTCTACGCACCGCACGGATGGCGGGAAAGCCGAACCCGCTACCGTGCTGCAATCATGAATGGGCCGAAAAATTCAAAAAGAAAACACAGCACGCTCCCACAAACCAGCGCGCGTTGCGACAAGCTGCTTACTACTAGACCTTCTCCCCGCCTCCTCCTCCTCCTCACACACCCCCTCGCGACAACACGAAACGCAACCACCATCCCAGAAACGAGAAGGACACCCTCGCCCCCCTCGCCACAGAAGGTATCGGAGGGGAGAGGAGGTCGAGGACGCGGAAGAGACGCGAGGGGAGGAGAAAAAAAAATAAGAAGAAATGGATGCCAGGCCAGTGATGCTTGCTTGCTTTCTGGAGCGGCGTGTGTTGGAACGGCTTCGTCTCTGGGTTCGTCTCGCGGTCAGCTGGATCGTCCAAGTCGCCTACTACTCCAACGTAGCAGCACGTCGAATTCCGCCATTGGTCCACTCTGACTGGGTTGTTGGTGTAAACAGGGCCAAGAGGGGGTTGCTGCCACCTGTTCAACTGCCTCAAAATACTCCCCAATTTGTAACTGTCCAGAATAGCAATAGCACCATCTACTACCTCTCTCCCTACGACTTTGCAAGCTTTCGAATGCTCCCGCTGGCGGCCACAAGAACAAACGTACTCAAACAACGCACAAGTTTCCAGCCTCCAGATTTTCAATGGAAGAAGAATGCCAGGGGCCCATGTGCAACAGATTTGGATGAACGTTAAACAACACCACATGAACAAATTGTCCAGAGCCCTACTCTATGTGGCGTCCTTTTTAATCCTATCGTGGTTTAGGGAACGTTAAAACCCCGCAAATCATTGTTAATAAAAATGAGTCCAACTCATCGGGACGTTAACTCGCGTCAGATAAGGGAGATAAGATTGACCATGACGTCGTACAGAAGTGACGTGGACAGCCAGGGCTGCCTTCGTACAGAAAAATTAAGACAACGCCGGGACAAATTGACGTTCTGGGCCGTGTCTCTTATCGCAGTGCTGATAACGACACCCGACAAGAGACCACGTAAGCGCCGGCACCAGTCCAAACATTACAGTTCCAAGCTATCAGTTCATACGCATTGAGTATAGCGAGCAATACGACCTCCAAGTTATCAGTCGGGTATGCTGTCTTTCAAAAAACGTTGATGTTGGTTGAATGGTTGGTTTTGTGGAGTTTAACCTTCAAAAAAAAAAAAAACTATGAGTGACATCATGGCGGAAGGTTGCGAGTAATTTCGTAATAATTATAATATCTGTGGATATACGTCTCGGAAACACAATATGACTGTGAGAAACGCCGTAGTTTTTCGTAATGAGAGCCCCCCCCCCCCAGTGGAAGGGGGGGGGGCGCTTCCCCAAGCCTAATTGGCTCCACTGTTCAAATAACAATGCAAATTAATTCTTAGGTTACGTGTCAATAACTTCGATCAAAGATGAACCAGTCAGCCCAACGACATGTTTCTCATAATGAACAGGGAGTCGAACCCCAAACCCGTAGCTCGGCAGACGTAATGGCGTACACGGTGGCCACGCGGCGAAACCGCGGCGGAGGAAACGTCAACAAAAACGACCCCGAAAGGAAGGTCACCAAGAAGTTGTGGTGCACGTATTTTTTCTCTCTCTCTCTGAACGAGTCGATTACACAACCGGAAGGGTCAGTTTACCTCGTACCCTTCATCCTCCTCGCCCCGAACAACGCGTGACATCATCGCACTCTCCCTTCTTCGCAACACACGCGTTCGGAAGGGGGAAGCCCCGGTTGCTATGGCAACGAAAGAAGATGCCCACAGGTGCCGGCAGCCGGACGTGCAACGGTTGTTACAGCCTCGACGAAAATTCCAAGACAAAAAAAAGAAAAAAAAAGAGCACCGAGTGCAAATATTACTTTAAAGATGGCTAGCACTGACGTCATAGAAAGAGTCACGTTAGAGCACCAACATGGCGTGGCGGAAACATTGTGATGTCACGTAAGCGTTATCACAGTCCCTCAATAGCTTTGAAGGCCTCTGACGTTATCATTACATCCCTTCTTTGTTTCTTCATCATTTACGCACAATAGAGCTCCAGCGACGTCGTTTTCACACTGAAGTACGTTAATCGCCCGGTGAACATGCTGCTTTGACATCAGCTAAGCCCCCATATTGTGCACCATGACTTCACGTCCAATCTATCACATGAGGTCGAGTGGAATGTATATTGACTGAAAGAAGCGAGTCTAATCAAAGAATTCGCAGACAATCTTGCCACGGATGTCCCCACGATGCAAAAGGGTCAGTGCCCGTTTTTCCTGCTGCCGTGTCCTTTAGCACGGACGCCGGGTGGGGGATGCAAAAGGGCCAGGGCCTTATTGCCTCGGGATGTGGATGCAAAAGAACCAGTGCTCTTTTGCATTCTGCTGAGCCCCTTAAACATGAGCGTCCGAAGATTAATGCAAAAGGGCCAGTGCCCCTTTTGCATACTGCCGAGCCCCTCTTGAATGGGCGTCGGGAGGTGGATGCAAAAGGGTTAGTGCTCCTTTTGCACTCGTCGAGCCCCTATAGCATGGTCACCGGGAGGGTGATGCAAAAGAGCCAGCGTTCTTTTGCATTATGCCGAGCCCATTTAGTATGAGCGTCGGGAGGTGGATGCAAAAGGGCCAGTACCACTTTTGCTCTTGTGAAGCCCCTTTAGTATTATGCCGAGCCCCTCTAGTATGCATGTCGGGAGGTGGATGCAAAAGGGCCAGTGCTCCTTTTGCATTATGCCGAGCCAATTTAGTATGAGCGGGAAGCGGGATGCAAAAGGGCCAGTACCACTTTTGCTCTCGTGGAGCCCCTTTAGCATTATGCCGAGCCCCTTTAGTATGAACGTCGAGAGGTGGATGCAAAAGGGCCAGTGCTCCTTTTGCACTCGTCGAGCCCCTGTCACCGGGAGGGGGATGCAAAAGGGCCAGCGCCCCTTTTGCATTATGCCGAGCCCATTTAGGATGAGCGTCTGGAGGTGAATGCAAAAGGACCAGTACCACTTTTGCTCTCGTGGAGCCCCTTTAGCATTATGCCGAGCCCCTTTTTTTCGTTTTTTTATGAGTGCGCGTGCGTTTTTTTCCTCTATCTAACCCCTCTTTCTTGCCCCTACTTCCCCAACCCCAGCGCTGGGTAGCAAACCAGATGCCAATATCTGGTTAACCTCCCAGCCTTTCCTTTATCACTCTCCCTCCCCTTTAGTATGAACGTCGAGAGGTGGATGCAAAAGGGCCAGCGCATTATTCTGAGCCCCTCTAGTATGCATGTCGGGAGGTGGATGCAAAAGGGCCAGTGCTCCTTTTGCACTCGTCGAGCCCCTATAGCTTGCTCACCAGGAGGGGGATGCAAAAGGGCCAGCGCCCCTTTTGCATATGCCGAGCCCATTTAGTATGAGCGTCGGGAGGTGGATGCAAAAGGGCCAGTACCACTTTTGCTCTCGTGGAGCCCCTTCAGCATTATGCCGAGCCCCTTTAGTATGAACGTCGAGATGGATGCAAAAGGGCCAGTGCATTATTCTGAGCCCCTCTAGTATGCATGTCGGGAGGTGGATGCAAAATGGCCAGTGCTCATTTTGCACGCGTCAAGCCCTTATAGCATGGTCACCGGGAGGGGGATGCAAAAGGGCCAGCGCCCCTTTTGCATTATGCCGAGCCCATTTAGTATGAGCGTCGGGAGGCGGATGCAAAATGACCAGTACCACTTTTGCTCTCGTGGAGCCCCTTTAGCATTATGCCGAGCCCATTTAGTATGAGCGTCGGGAGGTGGATGCAAAAGGACCAGTACCACTTTAGCTCTCGTGGAGCCCCTTTAGCATTATGCCGAGCCCCTTCAGTATGAACGTCGAGAGATGGATGCAAAAGGGAGAGTGCATTATTCTGAGCCCCTCTTGTATGAGCGTCGGGAGGTGGATGCAAAAGGCCAGTGTCCCTATCGCATTATGCCGAGCCCTTTAGTGTGGACGTCGGGAGGTGGATGCAAAAGGGCCAGTACCACTTTTACTCTCGTGGAGCCCCTTTAGCATTATGCCGAGCCCCTTTAGTATGAGCATCGAGACATGGATGCAAAAGGGTCAGTGCATTGTTCTGAGCCCCTCTAGTATGGACGTCGGGAGGTGGATGCAAAAGGGCCAGTGCCCCTTTTGCATTATGCCGAGCCCCTTTAGTATGGGCATCCAGAGGTGGATGCCAAATGGTCAGTGTCCCTTTCGCATTCTGCCGAGCCCCTTTGTATGGGCGTCGAGAAGGGGATGCAAAAAGTCACAGCATATCCACGGAGTGAATGATGATGAGTGGAGCGAAGCGTCCGTCAGCCCGTCCACGCTTCCGTCCGTCCATCTGTCTGTGCGTCCGCAAGTCCGTTCATCCACCCGTCCGCTTGCCTGTCTGTGCATTCATCCGTGCTTGTCCATCTTTTTATCCGTGCATCCCTCCGCCCGTTCATATAGTGAACACTTCAAGTACCACAATCTCGCATCTTTTGATAGCGACCGTAGTCGCGCGATCGTCTCTCTCCTTTCCCTGTGTCACATACCCACTCTCTCGGGTATGTTACACCAGCAGTTACACACAACGAAAACGGGGGACGCACAAGCTACGCCATAAGGAGCTTTCCCCCTAAAAAGGTCAGTGCCCCTTTTGCATTCTGTCAAGCCCCTCTTGAATGGGCATCGTGAGGTGGATGTAAAAGGGCCAGTGCTCCTTTTGCACCCCCTTCCCAACGCTCACGCAATGAGTGAGCAGTCTTGAGGCTGCACTTAAACTGACCACGGAACTGAAGATATCACAGAAAAATCGACTACGCGCCACCTGAGTTGCCGATATGTCTTTGCAAAAAGACTGTGGAAGCGCTGCGCTCCGTTATTATGACTTCGCAAACTTTAAACAACAAAAAGAAAACATAGTGACAAATTGAGTTCCTTATTGATCAGTGAACGTTATCAAGGGCACAAAATTTTCAGAGCGGGTGTAGAACGTTTCCGAAAGAAGGAAGGTACGGAATTAAATGATAGCAAGGACAAGGAACAGTTTGAAAATTGACAATGATGATGTGTGGTGTTTTGTGGCGCAAGGGCCAATTGGTGACCCTTGCCGACAAAAACGGATGACCTGTGTCATTTTCCACCGAGGCAGAAAGGAGGGGTTGAGGTGAAGAGGCAATACACTCGTCGAAAAACTAGCTGCAGCGACAACACTGATCAAGGATTTCCTTTTAAGCTACCATGTGCTTCCTAGCTTGGATATCTAGCCTTCCAGTAGCACGAAGTACCAGAAGCTACCTAGATGAGCCAGAAATTTTTCTCTCGCACAGGGTTCCCAACCAGGACCAACGCTTTTTGCGTAGCCGGTCGCTCCCATCTGGGAGACAAGAAGCAAGCAGCACATCGGGAACTCGACGCTCAGACATAGACGATAAAAAAATCTCAGTTCCACGTGTAAAAAAAGATAAATGGTGAGGTGCAAGGAGGTACACGAAAAAAAAAAAAGCCCGCCGCAGTGGATCAGTGGGCCAAGGTGCTCGGCTGCTGACTCGAAGACAACGGGTTCACGGGTTCAATCTCGGCAGCGGGAGTCGCATTTCAGCGGAAGCGAAATGGTAGCAGCTCATGTACTGTGTGACGTCATTGCACGTTAAACGGGTTCTCTAAAACACTTTTTCAAGTGACCAAGGAATGAATTCACTAAAAGAACGTATTGCCTCACGAATTCAAGGCCGCGAAAATTTCAAGAATCCGTCCAATACAAGCGGAGTTACAGAGATTTGTTGCATGCTGCAATCGCGTTCTCTCTTCTCTCGTCCCGGAGAAAGCGCTGAAGGCTAAACAGGGAAGGATGGCTGGGGCAAAGAAAATGCGTCACGCACGCCTCGTGACCTTGAACACTTTGTTTTTTAGGGGCGAAGCTCCTTAGGGCGTGGGCTGTGCGTCCCCTGTAGCCTGTATGTAGCCACCTCTAGTTTAGTTCTTGCAGTGTTCACTAGATGGCGGTACCGTCTCCTGTATCTAGCAACCTCTCGTTTAGTTCTTGTAGTGTTTACTAGATGGTGGTACTTGTAGCTGATGATGAAAAGATGCAAGATGTTATAAAGTACAAAGCGGTACTTGTAGTTGATGAAAGACGCGAGATCTTATAAAATAGGAATGATGTCACATATGGCGCGTGTCATTGGTTGAAGGCAATCGTTCGATTTAGTGCGGCGACGTACGCTAGGGGGAGCGATGTAATCGAGTGGGCAAAATGTACAGAGGATCCATGGTTTACCAGGTTTACCTCCGGAGCTTCGCCCACTGATCATCATTCACTTCGTGGATATGGCGGAATTTTTTTTTTCTTCGAATAGGCGGCTTTTTTCGTGTGATCGCGCGCACACGCGTGGACAAGTCGCGGCCTCCCGCGGCGATCCCTGTAACGGCCGAGCGCGCCATGTTCGAATCAGCCAACGGCTGATGGATTGCCTTCTACGCGTAATTTTTCAGCGTTTTCCGTCATTTCTCGAGAGAAGAGAAAGCAGCATATTTAGCTGACTTGGACAATTTATTGCGAATTCCAGGCCACGGTGCTGCGCTATATCATTTGGCTCGCCTGTTCTTGGGAGCCTCAACTGCCGATCGGGTAGCGTTTTCTGACCATGCTCAAATAGTATTGCAGGGCCCTTTTGAAAAACACCAGATGATCGATATTTCCGGAGCCATCCATTACGGCGTATCTCATAATCACAGCGTGGTTTGGGGGCATAGAAACCCCGATATTATTACTCAAAACAAAAAAAACCTGACAATGGCACTTTTGGCAGAGTGAAACTATAAAAATATCGGAAAGTGCGGATAATTGAACGGAACCAAGAACAAGTCATCCAGCAAGGAGGGTAATCAGTCGGTTTTTGTTCCAAGACAATCCACGAAGTGTGAAGCCTACAGTTGCGTCCACAAATCCAAAGAACATACCACGAAGACGTCGTTATATCGAATAAAGCCGATCATTTGCGAAACCCAACGCGAAGTCAAAGCCTTCTTGTTGTATCCGAACACGTCATTGAGTCGATTCAAAAGCCCGAACAGTCGCGCAACGACCGCACCCCACCAGCTCGAAAAACACGTTCAATGAAAGGACGCGCGCGAAGCTGCAGCGTCACAAACCGACGCGACCCTCTCACCCTCCCCCAATAAGAGAGAGTGAAAATCAACAGTGCGTCGGCCGGCCACCGCACTCCGGCGTCGCTCGTGAGAGAGGGCCAATAACCTCTGGCGACCTCCTCTCCCAATTCACCGCTTCCCACAGCGTCTTCCTCTCTCCTCTCGAAGAGAGAGATATCAGAAACCTCCTCTCCCTGAACAACACGCAAGCGAAAGATGGGCTCGCGGCGAAACTGTGAAAGATACAGAGCGACGATGACCCACACGTCGCACAGATAGAGGGGAGAACGCAAGAAACATTTATACTTTTCGTGTTTCAAAACGCCGCCACATAGTTGCCTCTCTCTCGTACGCATAAGCGAAAGATGGACACGCGGCGAAGCTACGAAAGAAAGCAGACGACGAAGTAACGAAGGCTTCACCCTCAGCATCTCTCTATCGTTGCGTTTATACTCTCTCGCAGCTCTAACGCCATCACTTAAGTACCTCACCCTCCCACACGTAAGGAATAGATGGACACGCGGCGAAACTACGAAAGAAATAGAGAGATGACAGCAAGAGAGAGAGAGAATACTCGTGCTCCCCCGCAGAAGCAGACACCATAACACTACAATAGATGCTTCACTCTCTCCCTCATGGTGTTATGCATGTTGCGTTCCTTTTCTCGCACATTACCCCCACCCCACGGCACCGTCCTTCATTTCGATGACGTCACTTCTTTCTGCGTAGCGTCCGGCAGCTAGCAGCGGAGGGCAGGCGACAGTATGAGAGAAGGCAGGGCGAGAGGCGTCCAAAACAAAACACCTCACTCCCTCGTCTTTTTTCTTCTTCTTTCCTTTCCTCCATGCAGCAGCGCTGTTGCAACAATGCCTTCCTTCACCCGACGCGAGAGCGTGCGACCGCTACCGACGGCGCGCGAGACGGGAGGAGAGAAAAACAAGTCTAGGTCGGCGCACTCGCCGAACGACTCCGAAAACTTCTCCCGCCTCCGAGCGCCAGGTCGGCCTAGAGGTCAACGGTGTCCCAGAGCCCGTCAAGTTGAGGGTTCTCCTCGCGTCAAAACTGGCTAAGCTCAGAGACTTGTCCAGTTCATGAGGCTGGCGGCTTGGGCTTGTGGGTATGGTAGCATGATAATAGATATGTAGCGCAGACATTATACCCCTGTCACACGGCAAATCTAATGTTGTCATTTACAACGAGTGACATTAAGCGGACCCAATGTCATTTTACCTGCGCACTGTCACAAGACGAAAACAAATGTCATTTTTGAAGTGATGACCATGACCTAAGC
Source organism: Rhipicephalus microplus (assembly GCF_043290135.1). Taxonomy (NCBI): domain Eukaryota; kingdom Metazoa; phylum Arthropoda; class Arachnida; order Ixodida; family Ixodidae; genus Rhipicephalus; species Rhipicephalus microplus. The sequence goes on from NC_134707.1 coordinate 9,562,888, forward strand.
CCTCCAGAGCCGTGGCTTTGGGAGAAATAAAAATATATTAAATATTGCATGTAACAAGCGTGTATAACGTGTATCCACAAAAATAATTTTTACTTGTAAAAAGGTGCTCGACCATTGTACACAACTTGCGACAACAGCACGACATTCGAAAACCAACATGGCCAACGACTAATTTGAAAAACCAACAGGCTGGCCATCCTTCCTTTGCCGAAGAACATGCGCCCCGAATACCACAGTGGTAGGCGGGAAAAGAGAGCGCAGGACATCAAGAAGTAGTGTGGAAAAATGTAAGGAGGCAGTGTCCGTGGACGCGCCCAGGTATGCGCGCAGGCGCGGCTTCACGGCCGCTGTAATAGATCACCAGAACGTTTGCAGGACTAGCGTCACGATACGCACGGAGCACGTGGAGACAGCAGAAGAAGTGGTTATCGGCGACTCTAAGACAGCAGTCCGCAACTTCTCCAACGGCCGCGCCTCTCTCGAGGCGTTACGAATTTTCATCATCATCATCATCATCATCAGCCTGACTACGTCCACTGCAGGACAAAGGCCTCTCCCCTGTTCCGCCGAATTTCACTTGCGCGCAAAATTGAAAATAGGGACGTTTACGTATTATGGGCATTCGCCCACACTTCCTCGCTCGCCGGCAACGAGGCGGCGCACGGGGCGGCTCGAAGGCTTATGGACCAATTCGCCACCATCACCACCACCGCCCCGGCCGCGATGTCGGGTGAGGAATGGGAGTGGGAGGATCGCCTCGCCAATTTTAAAGATATTACCCAGCATTACAGATGGGCCAGGTGTGAATTTCCGCCACCACACCAAAAACAGAACAAAGGGAAGGCGGTCACGTGGCCCGACAGCTGCAGACCAAGACGTTTCCAGACCCGGTGATCTTAAATCTCTGTTACCCAAAGCTTTCTGCGTCGCGCTGCGAGTTTTGCGAGGCCAGGGACACCCTGGAACACATGCTATGGGAGTGTGGCAGAGGTGGGGCTCCGGACGGGGACGCAGACTCGAAGCGAACACGCTGGGGAGAGTGCCCTGCTCAGCCATGCCCTCGAAGACCAACTGTGGGCCGTCCAGCGGGCCGCGGCTGCCGCCAGAGCTCAAGGGCTCGTGACCGATACCTAGGCGGGGATATCTGCCCAGATCCCTGAATAACTCACCGGGCGTGTTTTTTTTTAATAAAGTTGCGGCTCTCTCTCTATCTCTCTCTCCCTCTCACACGTTCCAAAACCACTGTATGAGGTACGACATTGTGGAGGGCGCAGAAATCTCAAGTGTACACGGTACTCTAGCCTCCATCGACATGCGGTATCGAAATAGCGACCTTCTGGTCATCAATCGACTATGCCCCCGGAGCGAACCTGCCTGTCAGACTTGCTTCTGCGACAGTTCTTTTGCTGGGGTATAATATTTCCGCCACGACGTAGAGCATGTCCGTGTATAGGAAAGGTGTCTCACTTACATAGCAATTTAGTTTGAATTTGTAAGGCGTCAGCGCGTGGCTTTCTTGGCGCGGCGCCCTCTCCCTATAGAGAGAGGGCGCGCTACATCGCCTAGGCATGCACCCTCTCTCTCTCTCTATGGGGAGAGGGTGCCGCACCGCGTCATAAATCCAAGCGCTGACGCCCTATAACGAGTGCGTTTGGTCAGGCGCTAACAAAAAAAAAAAAAGCATATCCACGGAGTGAATGATGATGAGTGAGGCGGAGCGTCCATCAGTCCGTCCGCGCTTCAGTCCATCCGTTTGTGCATCCACCTGTCCGTCCGTGCGTCCGGCCATCCGCACGTCCATTCATCCATCCGTCTGCTTGTCTGTCCGTCCATCCGTGCATCCGTCCATCTAGTGAACACCGCAAGTACCGCCATCTCGCATCTTTTCACGCAATCGTCTCTCTCCTTCCCCTGTGGCACATACCCGCTCTCTCGGGTATGCGCCACCGGCGGTTACGCACAACGACAACGGGTGACGCACAAGCCACGCCACAAGGAGCTTCGCCCCTAAAAAAAAGCCCTGTATTCAGACGTTCTCGCAGTCACCAACAGCACCTAACGTGGTTTTTGCCCTGCCTCCGTCCATCAGCCCACCATTGATCAATCAAGGATGCACATGTTACGACGTCACAAATTTTGGCGATCTGTGAAGTCGTGATAACGTCATCAAGCAATGGTTGCATCACTCGTGTCGACGCTGCCGAAGGAAGACGCCGGTCAATTTTCACTTTTTTTTAAGGAGGCGCCAAAGTCTTCACGCCTTGACGCGACGAATCTAGGGCCGCGGGCCTTTTATCGAAAAGGTTCGCGCGGTCCACCGGAATGCGGTAGCAGCAGCCGAGGCCAGGAGCCGAACCCGAGCCTCCGTAGCTTTTTCTATAAGCAGCTCAGCATCACCACGGCCACTACAGGCCGCCATGACGGGGAAGGTATGCAAAACAGCTTCATCGAGTCGGTCCGTCTTTTTTTTTTTCGTTTCCAACAACGCCACACATGTCGCGTTTTTATAATATTCCTTTTCATAATCTGCACCGCAGCAGAAACAGGCGATAGCGTCAGCTCTTTTCTTCTTACCGAAAACCGAGGAGACTCTCTCCCACCGACCGAAAGAAGAGGAAAAGCAAATAGCGGCGCGGTAGTTAGCCTTGAGCGCGCGCTAGGAAAGATATACAAGTACGCTGACGAGCGCAGCAGCGGTGGCAAACGACCCGTGTTAATTGGACGGACTAGCAACAATATTTATGCCACCTGTTCTCTCCAGCGCCACAGAAAGCGTGGTCAGAAGCGCCTACTCAGGGAGCGGTAACGCGCGAAACTACGTGAGGCATTCTAGGCGAAGACTTGCGTCACAGACGAAAATCCTGGCGCGGACGAGTGTTCAGCAGTGGGGCCCTGGAAGGCCTCAATACTGCAATGACGTTTAATCATCATATTCCCTAAGAACTCTGATGAGACGAAAAGAAAACGTGGGGCACGCTTACGCCTTCGAATCGCCCCATACTGCGGGGGCTCCTGCATTTTTTTTTTTTCAAGTCGATAATGTTCCGTGGGGTACTCCCACGCAATAATTCTGGTCTGCCTGCCTATTTGACTTTGCCTGTTGGTCCTCCTGCCCAACGATTCAGCCCCCCCCCCCCCCGGCGAAAGTTTAACCCCTTGCTCAACCCTGAACCATCTTGATCTGGTGGCTGCGTTCATACTTGTGAACATTGTTAACTAAAAATCAAATATTGTGCACATTTTACGCGCAACATCAATACGTAAGTATTACGTAGTTTGTTTATTTAGAAAATGCGTAAATACGTAATTCTAAAAATCAAAGTGTTTATTACGCTGCGCTTAGAATGCGACGCTATGAACGAAAAACCGTGTTTCTCTTACTCCGCCAAAAAAAAAAAAAAACATTCAGGGGCTTTAACTGAAACAACCCGGTGCTGCCACCTACCACTGGCTCTGCGTTCTACAAAAACTTTCGTTTCTTTGCATTACTGCCAGATGGCGCCGTATCTCATGCAGTGCCTAAGGATCCCACTCACCAATTCGCGCCGAAAATCACAATAAACGTTTGATTCCCTCTCTCCAGACAGAAGACTACCGTTGTTCGACGTCATGTGCAGCGAAGCATGATTATACGCGGCCATTTTTTTTCTAGGTCTGGAAATAGAACCTTTTTTTTTTTCCAAACGCCGAAAACGCACACTACCACCGTCGCCCTCCCGAAAGCCAACAAAACCAGTCAAGCTTAAAGCCCAAAGAACAGTTCGAAGGACCACAGCCTATAAATTGATTCGTTGTCCTTTTTCTCTTAAGCCGAGCGCTCCACCGGAGCAGCGACAGCGGTAAAGGCCTCGGACAACAGTTGGGTGCATTTTTTTCTCCCCTCTCCCTCAAGGCCGCACGCGCGCCGCAGAGCCCGATAACTGCTCACTCGGCAGCCGCTATCCCCTTCGTCGGCCGCTCGCGCAACCAACCGAGGGGGGCCAACCTTGCAGCACGTCGTTTCGAGCGAGGTTCATTTCGCTTTCGTGCCCCAGAGAGGGCGCGCCGCACGAAAAAGCATACAAAATGGCGGAAGCGAACCAGAAAATTGACTGGTAAATACTTGGAAAACAGCAGGGGGCCAAACCAAAAAGAACTATCGGTTAAGAAGAAGGTGAAGGAAACGGAGACTGACATGTGGAGAATTGGCATGATTAAGAAGTCCGCACTTGTGATCTATCGAACCTTTAAGCAGGAAATTGCCAAGGAAAGGATCTATGATAATACTCGGGGTAGTTTTCTACTATTTGAGGCCAGGACGGGAGTACTGCGAACCAAGACATATCGGACCAAATACGAAGGGGTAGACACAGTATGCAGTGCGTGTGGAGAGGAAGAAGAAAGTGCCGAACACTTGATAATGTTTTGTAAAGGGCTTCACCCTATAATTCAGCATGATGGCGCAGAGTTTTTCAAAGCACTGGGGTTTAGGGACCGGGAGGGCAAAATAGACTTTAAGCGGGTAGAATTAACTAGAAGGAGGTTATCTGATTGGTGGCTAAAGTGAAGGCATGAGTGAAAATTAAACTCTTCACTGCAAAATACGAATCCTCAAACTCACTTTTTATGGGAAAAATAAATAAATATAGTTTTGAGTTCATTAAGTATTATGGCTTGGTGGCGCTAGCCACCGCCCGATCTAAAGGGTACAGCCATATCCATCCATCCATCCATCCATCGTTTGTAAGGGGGCCTCTTGGGTCTTCGGATCCGAGCTGGACAGAACTGCCTCCCACCCTACAGTGTTGTGCTCTGGGTTGTAGAGGTGGATTGTGTGCGCATTCCCATACCGTGTGGTACAGGGTGGCTGTTTTAGTGACGCAGAACCTGCACTGTGGTGCGTATGTGTCGGGATCTATCTTGGACAGTATGTATGGATTGCGGTAAAACAAGGTACGTAGGCGACGCCACAGTACCTGAGATTCTTTACTGAGCTTTGGCCCCGGGGGCGGAAGATGCCCTCGTGAGACCAGCGAGGACAGCGGCCCGTGCCAATGGGATCCAGGACTAAGGACCCCACTCACCGACATTTCTTGCTCGGTCACACATAAATGTTTTATTCTCTCTCTGTAAGGGACACTAAAGAGGAACAACGGTTAGGCCTAGATGGATAAACTGCACTCTAACTCTAATATCGTAAGTCTCACTGTGATAAATTCATAATTAGCAGAAGAAATCAAGGCTGAAGTTTCTTTTAAATATCGCGCCGAGATGCCAGCACGTGATGTAACAAATTTAAAAATTCGTATATTCACACATTAGCTCGATGAAATTGTCTGAAACTTCGTACGCTTAGGCCAGATGACAATGCACTCCATTTCTATCAAATAGAAGTTACGTGGGACCCGGTCGACAGCCTTCAAAATTTGTGACGTCGCGGTGTTTGGTGCGTAAAATCTCGCGGTGGCGTCTCGCACCCCGCAGTTCGCGCGTTTTCCCGCGTACCAAGTTTCGTGTCGCGGTGGATTGTGAAACTGTATCCTTTACTACTACGCGATAAATCGTCTTGGTCTTTGAAGTGGCTCGGCCGTGACTTAACACGGGCACAGCCGTCGTCGTCCTCGACAAATAAAGGTCACATTCGTTCATTTCTTCACAGCCGATCCTGAGATGAAGAAGAGCACGAGGAGAGAGCGCACGCCGGCCGAGTCACTGAGCTGCAGCAACCTTTCTTTTTTTTTAAGGAGAGGGGGGTTTCCTTCTTTCCGGGCACGAGAGTACGAAAGCCGACGTCACTGCTTCGGCAGTGCATTTTTTGTGGGGGTCGCGCGCACTGACAACAGCCCAAAGGGGACTATGGCGGCGCGCAGGGCGGCTTGAGTAAAAAGATCTTAGTAACCCCGTATTCTCGAACGTCCCTTCACTCAACGCTCCACCTTCACTCGAGAAAGCCGATGGGAGCGCCGTCTCTAGTCACGACAAGTCACTGCATATCAGCTATAATCTGCTGCGATTATTGAGTAGCGCAGCGCCATTTTCAGCCGAGCGGCGGCGCGCAGTGCTCAATTCTGTCGAGTGAAGGATGAAAGCCGAGTCGAGGAGCGTTTGCGAACACGGGGGTTATTATCTTTTCGTTAACGGGACGCGGCAAAACGGCGGGCTTAAAGTAAAGTATCTTAATAACCGACATTATTGTCACTCTCATCGAAAGGTTGCGTTGTACGCTTTCTTGACCAATCCCCAGAGTTGGTATGTGCCACCGTACCGAGGGTACTGCGGCAAACGAAACTGTCAGATTAAACACTTCGGCCAACTGATACATTATCCTCAATGATACATCTCTCAGAATTTATGCCCATTCTTTCCTTTTTATTATTGCTTTTCACGTTCATGCCATTTCATGACCATACATTTGAACTACTCTCTTTTTATCTTAGCACCGTTTTCATAAACTTTTCGTATTACTTTTTTTGTGATGTTATACCCGTATGTTTATTTCATATTTGTTGTACATGATTGACTGCCATTCCTGCTGCTTTGTACCCTTGTGAACGGGGTCAGGACCTCGTCAAGCTTTTGAGCTTTTAGTCCTGTACTTCAACTTATCTAAAGGAAATAAAATGATTGATTGATTGATTGGGTACAAACAGCGGCCCCGTTGTTAAAAACGAAAGGGTTCGCCGGATGCGAGCCAAGCGCGTCGACTTGCTTGGCTGTGCCGCACTACACCGTGCATGGCCTAGGGGAGTATATAATTCGCGAATGCGGTATACGAGGCGGAAACCCCTGCACGGACAGCGGCGAGGCCATCCAGGCGGGCGACGCCGCCGACCAAGCGACGCGGCGCAAGGCGCGCGCACTCTTGCACGCGCACATCTAGCCGTTACTTCTTCGGGCCCGAGCGAGCAACGACACATTTTCCCGTCGACGCTGCATTGGATGCTGAAACGCTGCAAATGCAAAAGAAACGCTGGAAAGCAAATTATGCCTCAAGCGTGAAGCCCTAGCCTCTCTATTATTCATATCGTGATTTTGGCCACAATACCACTAGTATTAATAACTTGCGGGATCGATTTCCGTGAACATGCGCATATAATCTGCAAATGCGAATATGTAGCCTGGAAGGTATTTTACACGAATTTTGAAAAGTGCATTTTGAAGGTACGGACACCATCAAAAGGGACCCAATGGGAAAACCCCTTCCTTCCTTCACATCTACACACCGTAGTCAATAAAACGAGTTATGATGACGCCATAGCCGCCATTTTTTTTTCTTTTGTCACGTTTGTTCCAGCCGTCTCTACTTCCCGGCGGCTGGTAGCGAGCGTAGCGAGTTTAAAGTTGCGTGTTTAGCGACACTGCAGTCCCGTTTTCCTATCCGAAAGAAATTCTTGACGCGGATATTCCGGAAGTGCGTCACAGTTCTGTGCGCTGACTTGTTCGAGAGCTGCACACGCTAGGTGGCGACAGTGGTACCTGGCGGCTGGTCGTTCGTGGCGCTCTCTCAAACCGAAACTGAACGGTAATGAGGGGCACGTAATTATTTGCCGCGTGCAGGCGATGTGCCGTGTTATGACTAACAGGCCCTTAGCAACACATTGCCGCAAACAAACACGAGCCCGAAGTTTTTGTCAGTGCCCCTTTAAAGGGGCCCTGCAACACTTTTTCAGCATGGTCAGAAAACGCTGCCCATCGGCAGTGGAGCCTCCAGACAACACGCGAGCTAAATATTATAGCGCAGTACGCGGCCTGGAATTAACAATAAACTATCAAAGTCAGCTAAAATTGCTTTCTCTTCTCTCGACAAATCACGGAATATGCCCCAAAATCACACGTAGCAAGCCCATCTATCAGCCTCTGGCCGATTTGAACATAGTGCACTCGCTCGTTACAGAAATCGCCGCGGGAGGCCGCCACTTGTCCACGCGTGCGCACGCGATTGCACTGATAAAGCCGCGCATTCGAAGAAAAAAAAAGTACTCAAGGTCACGGGGCGCACGTGACGTTTTTCTGTGACTGGGAAGCAGAAGCCAAACACTCCTATATCTTCAAAGTTGATGTATTCGACAACATCCTCCGACTCACTCCGAGACATTTCTGACCTAACCCTGTTTCTTTACTGTTTAAGGATCGGAGATACCGTAAGCTTTCTGCACTGCCACCGTCTGGCCTACAGCCAGAAATTTTTTGGCGGGGAGAAGGCGGGGGTCAAATGCCTTTAGAAACCTGTATTTTTCACTATTCTCGGTGGAACAACCCCTCCATCCAAATTTCGAAACGAAGAAGAGGAGCCTACGGCATCCCCCCCCTCAGGTTCCAGGCCTAGCCTCCGTGATCAAATCCCTGACGTCCTCGTGAGACAATCTTTTTTTCGTCGCTACCGTTGGCGCCGCCGACGTCAATTCACACGTTTGCCGAGGCATCTAAATATTCTGCGATAATATTAATAATAACAATAATAATAATAATAATAATAACAGGTAGGAGTGCGTCTAGCTCCCGCAGGCCAACCTCCTCAGACGCCACTCTCTCCACGTGCTCCGAGATCTCGCGAGAACTCGCAGTTTCACTCGATCGGTTTCAGAAAACACTCAACTGAGCAATGCAATTACGCGAGCTGGGAACCCATTGTTTGTTTTTCATTTTGATTTCAAGGTGTGGTTTTAATTTTCATATAGTAAGCAAAGCTAAAATTTTTAACTTCTAACATTAATAAAAACAAAATGGAAGCCACGGCAAGATGTGTGTTCTCTCTTCGTGATTTTTCTGCATTTTTACGCCGTAAAGTCTCAACCGCCGCTCACTTTTACGAGTGCGCAGTGAGAAACTCACTGGTGTGAAAGCAATAAAACGTGATTAGTGAGAAAACGTTACTAACCACTTCCCAATTTTTTTTACTATGGGGAACCGGTTACCGTCAGCACCCATATACACCGTAACTAATACACGTACTACCTTTTTGTCCCATGGTAGCTCGTGCCTCCATGTAGTATTTATTTTCCAAAAGAGTAATAGCGATAGCAAATGAAAAATATTGTCTTCCAAAACGTGAGTTAAGAAGTTCGAGATTACGCAAAACATGGTGTTTGAAAAAAAAGGAGGGGGGGAGGGGTCTTCGCCATCCACTTATTCACTTTTGCTCCAGTCGACTTCTCGGGTTGTGCGAGCAAGGTCGGCCTCGCTTGCGCCTCTCCCAAACGTCGAGACGAAAAAGAAAGGGGGAGGGCGGGCACAGATGCCACAATAACGGAAACCACAAGGGAAAGGACGTCGACAGCCGCGACCACAAACAAAAAAAGGGAAAACACAAAAGTAGCCGCCGCAACCACACTTCTCTCGCCCTCTAAAGCATCCTCCTCACCCAAGCGAAATGAGACGGGAGAGAAGGAATCAAGCGAGCGAACGAAGAAGTTGCGAAAACAATGACTACAAGAGAAAGAGGAAGTGAACGAAGGCGCGGACGCGAGTGGGAAGTGACGTCAGAAAGCGTAACGGGACCAAGCACAGAGAGAAGCAGCGCACGCGTTGAAAGAAGAGGGGCGTGTGAGCTTCCGCAGCCGCGAGAAATGTATGATGGAACGAACGCAGAAGGGGGAGAAGGCCTCGTCGAGGAAGTGGCGAGGGAGAGAGTGCCAAGAAAGCGCGAGTGAGGAGGAGGCAAGTGCTGCAACGGCGTGTCGTGAGGAAGGAAGTGTTGAGAGAGGGCAAGCCGGAAATCGGGCGAGGAGGAAGTAGTGACAAAGCGAGGAAGGAGAGTGGACGCGACGTCAAAACAAGAAAGAGGGAGAAAAGGGGTTACGCTGCTACTGCCCCCACGGATCGGTGCAGTGGTCGGTCGCCGGCCGGCGTTTTGCTTTCGGTGAACGAACATGTACGGGAAAGGGGAGAGGAGGACATGATTAGCGGACGGGCGAGCGAGGGTGAGCACAAACGAAGCGAGAGCGGGCGATGAACCGTTACACAAGAAGGGGGATGCACGCTTTTTACACACACACACACACACACACACACACACACACACACACACACACACACACACACACACACACACACACACACGACGCAGTACCGGCATGACGATAGTTATAGCGCGAGAACGGAACGACGACACAGAGACAAGAAGGACACGAAAGACCTTGTCTCTGTGTCGTCGTTTTGTTCTCGCGCTATAACTCTCGTCATGCCATACCAACTAGCTCAAGCTGCCACACTTCTAAGTTGCAATACCGGCGTTTTGTCACTTCCGTAGGGCATGAGCCAGAACATCCGGTGAAAAAGCCTCCCCACCTGACACTTAGTAACTCACAATTTAGGCATAAAAAATAACCTACAAGACCTTCACGAGAAAGAAGCTACGCCTCCTTTCTACACTTCTTTCCAATAATTATTATAATGCAGTTGAAGCAGACGTGTGACCTGTGCTTTAACTGTAATATTATAATTTACCCTTACACAATCCTGGGTGTGGCAGCTTGGGCTAATTGGTATGACATGACGATAGTTAAAGCGCGTATAGTAGTGCTCGTGTCCTTCGTGTCCTTCTTGTCTCAGTCGTCGTTCTGTTCTCGTGCTATGTCGTCAACTCTGTTCTGTTCTCGTGCTATAACTATCGTAATACCATCCTGAGGTTTGTTGCCTGTTGGTTCTATTATATTGTGCAAAAAAAAAAGTGGATCCTCTATTGATCCCCCTCATTCGTCTTTTCTGTACTGTGGTATCTCAGTACTGATTGATTTGTGGGGTTTAATGTCCCAAAACCACGCTACGATTATGAGAGTGGTATCTGAGTACGAAGTATGAACTCTGGCATCAGAGTATAAAGGCCGATTTAAATGCCTCTGCAGTGCTTTTTTTAATACTCGAGGAATGATGAGGCGAGGGGGGAAGGGCACGTTTATCATAGTCCAGAACAGATTATGGAAGCACCCAGTAAGTCTAGTCAGTTTTCAGTGAAAAAGACAATACTTAGTGGCATACATTATATTCGTGAAATGGGGCAACCAATGGACTGCTGCTAACTAGGCCAGTTTGGCAGACAGAATTCCAACAAATTCTAACAATTCTATAACCTAAATTCTTGTGCACTGACACAAGACTGTATGACATGAGTTGCCACAAATTAACAGTCATGTTAGGGAAAAACAGGAGAATAACATAGCAGTTAACGGTACCACGATTTACTCCAATGTAGAAAAGTGGGCGAGTTAGACTCAATGCACCTCAATGATTTCTGCACAGTTTTTTTTTGTTGTTGTTGCTTTAAGTGTAGACAATTTACTTCAAATATCTTGCGAGTTCGTTATTTGCATGTGGTTGCACTAGCTGGTGCAAAAATTGCTGAAACCATTCCTCTAGGGAGACATCTTCTCTACGAATGGGTACCACGTGACAAACTCAAAAAAGGAGTTATCAAGGTTTTGTGCCCTAAAGAAGAATGCACTTGCTATGAAAGATGCCACCGCGGAGTGCTCCCCTGGATTAGTTTCAACCATTTCGAGATCTACACTTCATTACGTGACAGCTTTTTTCATTCCAAATTCCAGTCAGCATATAACTAGAAACATTGCGCTTTATGCCGGAATGTCACAGGGGCTGCAACACATAGCCAACAACAAACAACCAAGTCTCGTGTACTTTCTCACATTAAACTGCAGTGAGAGGTCACACAGTTCTAGAGAAAGACTGTCACTTTAGTTGACCAGTAGAGTTGACCAGTAGAAGAAGAGTGCCTTATAACGAGACCTCAAAAAATATACCATTAGAAGATTTACAATCACCTTTCAATGTGCCTTACACATCTTCCTTCTAGCTTACACCTGCTTGGCAGAGTTACACTTACAAACGCACTGTTGTATTCAACATGCTTTAAATATTCCAGAAATTTACAGTTAAAGAATCCTGCTTAAGCATCTCTGCAAGTGCCGGAATTAAGGCAAGGAGCTCTTTGTCACTTACTGCACACAACTATAGAGGCCGAGGACTAGTGAGCAAGAAAAAAGGTAGCTTAACCGGGAAGGAATATATACCCTGCATCATTTCCTGTGGCGTATTCAGTTTTTATGCACTGTGCCACAAAAACAAATCCTTTAAGGAAACTATCTTCAAAGTCCAGTATGCACAGAGAATGCCATCCACATATGGTGCTAGCACAGCGACATCTTTTCCACGTTCTAACAGTGTGTGAAGGCGCAGCTGAGATTTTGCACATATGACTACCCACAATCGTCTCTCTGAAACTCGATGTCAATCGTCGAACTACCGCAGTCCCTCCCACTAGGAAGCGTGGCTATCATCGAAAAAACAAGTCACTGACAGATACCAAAACTACCAACCAGAATATAAATTCGTAACATATCCTTACTTGATAAAAAGCTGCTCAACAATAAATTACTGATATTGAGACCACATGTCCACACATGCTTTTAAGTTATCTAAAAAACGCAAGGGAGGCCTTGTGCCTGTTATTCACACATTACCAGACAAGTCTTCGAAGACACGAGACCTCCGCACACATTGTCAACAACAAAAAAAAAATGATCAAGAGCTCTGTGGGTATTCAGAGAAATCGGCTCCCTCAGCTGGTCATTATCTCTTCCCCCCTCCATTCTTCAGAGATATGAAGAAGATAAGAAGTCCCATTGACTTCACACACGTGGAACGTTCTTTACAATCGGGCCACTGTTCTGGACATCTGTGCAGAAATACGTAATACCCTGCTACACCTGCCGATTTTCCGGTTGAAAACGCCTCATGCACTTCACCGTAACGCAGGCACAATTTCAGATAGCTGATAGGACTGTTGGCAAAGCACAGCAGAATCTCAACTCTGATCTTGTACGATGTCGGTACACGTCAAACAACACCATATGGTCAAAACTTCCACAGCCCTACACTGTGGTATGCCTCGTAATCGAATCATGGTTTAGGCACATACAATCCCTAAAATTATTAAGCTGTATGTATCGTTTCACTATTTTCACATCAGTTGCTAGTCATTTGTTCTAGTTTCATACATGTAATCAAAGGAGGTTTTTATTTCGGGATGTTCTTTTGTATTCTATTTACTTCACAACTGTATGCATATGTTAAATACAAAAATTTGATTGACTGATTGATTGAAACACTTTTGCACTATGAAGCTCCCATGTTATAAAGAAAAAAGCTTTGCCAAGCATCATACTTTTCAGCATATTGAAGTACTCCAAAATGCCAAGCGACTGCCCATACATGCGGACCATTTAAAAAAAAAAACAAAAAAACTTGTTAAAGTGACTATTTGTTATGCAACATAAATCAACAGCTAACCTTTTCAGACCACTTATAAGTGCTCAGAACCAGTCCAACAATGTACCTCGTAAACAAGGCATTAAATTACCTAAAATAAAACAATCACATCTTTTTCGCTGCTTTGGTAACGATAGCAGTCAGTACGATTCGATCTATCTTTATGTAGCATAGGAACAAATTTTAAGTGTAAAAATGCTGGTCCAGCTCAGAATCACAAAACTAGGCTCTCTGAAAAAAAAAAAACACAAAGGATCGATCGAAAATAGCCAAGAAATGTACACAGCAAGTTAAAAAACCAGGAGGTACGTGCTATGCAATTGTATTTTTGCAAAATAGGTCACTGGCGTTTTTCACCTTTAGAGCAATAGATTTTTTTTTCTTTTTTTTTGGCCAATTTCCTCGTGATGGTGTTACAACTATGAAAAAAGGCTGTGAAAACCACTACATGCACTTCACTTGAATGACGTCCACTCAATGTCAGAACAAGAAAGGAGATTAGACAGGTTAAGTTACAGGTAAAAACAAGGTTGCATATGAACAGCCCCACAGCATAATTTAGTTTGTGTCGTTATTCTGCACAATCGAGGCGCACTTCAGAATGGAAACATGTTAACATAACAGCACCCCCTCATCCCTTCGGGTGCCGACGTGCACCGAATGTCAACAAATATGCATTAAGTCACACCCACAACTCTCTCCTACGATGTACATTCAATGAAATATTACCGAGAATTAACACAATGGTATCAAGGAGTATCAAGGAAATTATAGAGGATGTTATTAAAAAGCAATTGCAATCTAAATGTGAAGACAGGACAGTGTTGCCACTGGCAAAGACCAAACCTGCAACTATCAAATAACGAATTATTCGAAGGTCGCAGGATCAGTCTCTGCTGGTGGCAAGTTATCATCCTATCACAAGGGGCTTAGTGATAACTTATCATCAGCCACAGCATCAATGAGGAGCCCAGCTACTTTGGTTCCTGTATTACCTTACCAACATGTAACGGGTACTTGGCTACTCTGCAAAGTGGTGAATTATGGCACCATGAGTACTTCACAAAATTACATGCAGTATGTTCCCCAGGGGAGTTTACTGCAATGGTAGATTTTATGAACAACTCCATTCTTTTTCCCCTCGAAATTGTTGAAATAAACAACGAAAAGTGATGCGTGGCAAGCATACAAGAAGGCGATGCGAATGCGGGCCAAAGCGCAATCATATTTCCTTTCAAGAATTAAGTTAAAGCATTTTCTAATATGGTAACACTGCAATTGTAACCTCCCTCCCTTATTAAAAATATATATATCTATATATACATACCGTATTTTTCGGTGTATAAGTCGCGGTTTTTTTCTGAATTTTTCGTGGGTGCGTCTTATACAACGATGCGACTTATATACATTCAAAATCGAGTTGGATGCCACAACTTGGGTGGCGCTGTTTACGTCAAGCAGAGGTTATCTGATTGGTGGCTAAAGTCAAGGCACGAGTGAAAATTAAACCCTTCACTGTGAAGTACGAATCCTCAACTTCATTATTTAAAGAAAAAAAAGATAAATGTAATAATTAGTTCACTAAGTATTACGGCTAGGTGGCGTTAGCCCCCGCCCAATCTAAAGGGTACAGCCACATCCATCCATCAAAATGGCGTCTACGGCGCTTCACCGCTACCTTTTTCCTTCCTTTGCGGCCTTCTGCGATGCACAGAAACCACATTTAAAAAGAAAGTAAGATTAACGGTAAGTTAACACCCTAAAGGTAACGCAGCTATGTAGTTTTGCACAAAAAAATAATCAGAGGGGTGAAAATGTGGAGGTATTTTTAAATTAGAAATTATGAAAAGCAAGTTTGGATTTCAGAGCCACTTCCTTTGCCGTCACTTCCGTCCGCCATAACGTCTTCATTGCACTCGCTGTGTCGCTGTTGCTGCGCGCGTCTCGTGTGTCGTGTTGTGCGTCGTAGCATAGAGCCGGTAGCGCCGTAGAACCTCGCGAACCATGGCGCCGCTTGGAAAGCAAAGTCGGCGAAGCTATGACGCCAAGTTCAAGCTGCGCGCTGTTGAATTTGCCGAAAACCACGGGAACAGAGAAGCAGGGAGGCAATTCGACGTCAGTGAAAAAATAATCCGTGACTGGAGCAAGGCCCACAGCGTCCTCCGGACGATGAAGTCGACAAAGAAGGCCAACCGCGGCAAGAAGGCGCGCTGGCCGGACCTCGAGCGTAGCCTGCGCACGTGGGTACTGCAACAACGAGCCGAAGGAAGAGGGCTGTCAACAGTGCAGCTGCACCTGAAGGCGAAGGCTCTGGCAGCGGAGAGCAATGTTACGGGATTCAATGGTGGTCCGTCGTGGTGTTTCCGCTTTATGCGACGGAATCAGCTGGTTATGAGATCCCGGACGACAGTGTGCCAGAAGCTACCCGACGACTTTCAAGCGCAACTGGACAACTTCAGCTCATTCGTGAGGGAGGAAGTTGCGAAGAAGAATGTCAGCGCGAGCCACATCGTTAACATGGATGAAGTGCCGCTGACATTCGACATCCCGCTTGGGAGAAGCATCGCCGAAAAAGGCCAGAAAACTGTCACGGTGAGGACAACAAGCCACAAAAAGTCCCACTTCACCGTTGTGCTCGCCTGCTGCGCGGACGGCACAAAGCTGCCTCCCATGCTAATATTTAAGCGGAAAACCTTGCCGAAGGATAATTTCCCTCCTACAGTGGTGATTCAGGCTAATACAAAAGGTTGGATGGACGAGGCAATGATGAGTGTGTGGCTTGACCGCCGTTTTTCCCGTCGACCAGACGGATTCTTCCACGTGAAGCCAGGAATGCTGGTAATGGACAGTATGCGGGCACACATCACCGATATTGTCAAGAAAAAGGTCAGTTCAAAGAACTGTATGCCAGTGATTATTCCCGGCGGCATGACGAAGATGCTTCAGCCGCTTGACATTTCTGTCAACCGCAGCTTCAAGGCAGTTCTGCGACGTTCGTGGGAAACGTGGATGTCGGAGGGAGAACACGGCTTTACAAAAACGGGGCGCATGAGACGCGCAGAGTTCGGCGAAGTGGCAAAATGGGTGAGTGACGCTTGGGCGTCAATTTCTGCGAAGACCATTGTGGTGGGCTTTCGCAAGGCCGGTTTGATCCCCTGCGCGGCCGATGGCGACGTTGAAGAATCCGATTCGAGCGAGTCGGAGGACGACAGTGATGTGCCAGCAGTACTGCAACCAGAAGTAGCTGCATTGTTCGTGAGCGACTCGGAGGAGGACGACTTCGATGGCTCTGAATAAACGTCACCAAGCTATCGGAATAATAAAGGTACTTCTTAATGTATTGTTTTTACGTGTGTTTAAAAGCGCTCGCACGCGTGACTGCCGATAGCTAGAAACTTGCAAAAGCGTTGGCCGTCGCAAGCATGCATTTTTGCAATGCATTGTCACGACGAGATACTTAAATGTCGGTGGTCGGATGAGCAAGTGCGTCTTCTACACCGGTGCGACTTATGCACCGGTGCGACTTATATACGTTTTTTTTTCAGAAAAACTGCTATTTTGAGGGGAGTGCGACTTATACAAGGGTGCGACCTATAAACCGGAAAATACAGTACACACACACACACTGGCGTTCTCTCACGCCTAAAGAACTGCAATGTTCTTTGCCTGACCCGACATGCCTTTTGATTTAGATGTGTATCTTTTTGCTCTCATTTTATCAACTAATCTAAGTTCACATTCAAAGATGGAAAGCCGCACTCTAAAAAAATGCAGCGCTCTACCTCAAGAGGTGTTTCTCTGTCACACAAGTGCAATTGCCGTGAGGCTTGCTCGAAAACTCCACTTTTCCAAATTAGTCATCAAGGGTGCCGCCAACATGAAGCATAACTGGATACAGCAACAATACACGAAACATAAGTACAGGGTCCATGGTTTTAGCGCAAGAAAAGGAATACGATACAAGAGAATACTCTTCTTGGTAAATAAAAAGACGCCATTGAGTTTGTACTTGTTTTTAGTGACCTTTCAGTGAGGTTAGGTTAGGCCAAGTTTGGGTAAACTGTAGTGATCAATGGCTGAACGCAAAACTTGCGAGGATCAGGAAGCTGCTCGAGGAATCGTCACAGTGGGGAACGCAGTGCTGCCTCGCAAAGGGCATACGAAGAACTTTCTGTGCAAGCGGATTCTACTCTCCGACAGACCATCACAACAGAAGAAAAAATGGGAAAAAAACTGCAACGTGCCACAGACAGCGATTTGCCAACTTTTTGCGACAGCATCTGGCAAACAGACGATATGCATTTTTCCGCACATCCTCATGCAAAACATCCACAGACAAGTGCATTACGTCTTCTGGTTGCTGAATGCACTGAGGGGAGCCATGAAAACCATCTGCTCAAAAAAATCCATCAAGAGATGGAGAAAGAGAAGAGGCTCTAAGATATATATAAATATATATATTATATTGTGCATGCATCGATGTATTTGTATATCCCAATGTGTCCGTGAATACAAAACGCTTGCATGTCGAACAAAGTCACGCTACACCTGGCTCAGCCAGTTCACTTCTATTGTATTTTGTTTTCTTGACAGTAGAGAGTACACACATCCACTCCTCCACTTACTCAACATCACTTGCGGTGCACACGCGACTTGTACAAGTGTGTTTTCACAATATTCCACTGTCAAGGAAATCACCGTGCCCGGAAACATTCAGAAATGATCGCCCCGACCTTTTCACCCAGCTCTAACAGTTTTATATCACCGCGCGTTTCGTGGAACACAAGCTAAATACCCATCTATCTCCAAACAACTGCATACGACATTTTCCTGGCACTAAAGCCAACAAGAATTCTTAAAATAAAGATAAAGCTACAAGGCGAGGGAAATCTGCACCCAAACTGCACTGCAAGCATGCATGATCATGCTTGAGCCACAGCTGATCTTTCAAACAACTTTAACCTTGCCTGTTAACTTTCAAATGGCTTTTCACTTGCCTGTAAACTTTTAAATGACTTTTAACTTGTCTGTACACTATCACACCACTACACCACTGTCGGCCATGCTGATCGCGTACTTCGTATCGCCACGTATGACCACATGCCACCATGGCTGTTTGTAGCAATGGCTAACAGGGTGCTAGATTAATTATCAGTACACATGTGTACCCCAATAGAAACACACAAAAGGATTTTGGAGCCCTACTCGCATAAAAAAAATTATGTGAAGGATGCTTTAACTTTGCCTTCGTGGGCGAAATGCAATAGAATAATCGGACCCCTTTTGGATTGTCTACTCAGTCGCCTGCCGTAGTTATAAGCAATCATATGTATGAGAAACAATAAAAATTGACTTACTGATTGAATGAAGGGAATAGGGTCTTCCCAAGATGGGAGGGGATGGGTAAGATTAGCACTACAGTATCTTGACACACATTATTGCAAGCACAAAGTCCAGCTCTCTTTATTGCCAGCTCACTTTTGCCTTTTTTGCATAATGTAGTTACATTAACTGAGCACCAATTATGATAATAACAATAATGAATGATAACTGCCATTCGTTTTCTGGCACTAGCTTCGTATGACTGATAATAAACATAAATTAAGCAACTCAAGCTAACAGATTATCATTTATATGCATAAATCCTCCCTATTCTTCCCGTAACCTTTCTAATGGCTATCCATTTCTCAATTCTGTCACAGATCATGGAGGCCAGTTGAAGCATAGACCAGCTTACAAACAGTGCTGGTGAGAAGATACACATGTAATTTTGCAATAAGATAATGCAAAATGCTACAACATTGCAACAAATGCTAAAACACGGCAATAAAATGCATATATTGACCAGAAAACACTTTTTCTTTGCATATGGCACACAAAAGTAAACACAAAAAGTTTTAAAAAGAAGTTTTTAAAAGAATAAGATGCACTTTGTTTGCTTCAAGTTCAAGCATTTTCGCAAAGCCTCCAAAAATTTTATCAGACTGCCAACATATTAAACAACTGTGTCCAGGACTGCGGATAAAATTCTGAATTACGAATAAACAAAAAGGAATCTTTTTTGTTGGTCAGCTGAAACATTAATTTTTGCTTCAGCATGTACATTAAACAATATAACTCAAAAATAACGGCGACAAAATTGCGAAAGAGAGATTCTGAACACTTGGCGTGTTCACTCTATTTGCTTTTGAAACAAAGCATAATCTTTATGTAAGCACTGCCCGCAAAACCCCTGTCGTCTCATACATCACCTCTGAAAGAGAGTCCAACATCTGTGCTAAAGTACTGTGCACACTGAAAAATTGAGGTTTGTCATTTTCTGAAAAAATTCAATTTTTGGCTGAGTACTGCTGACAGAATCTGTAATGAAATCAGTTACCCTCCTAAAGCCAGTGAAAGTCCCTGTATGACACAATTTGATTGTGTTCAATATACTAAAGTGCTTGACGTGGCGAACATGTCAAAATGTAATTCATGCTTCTATGCTAATTCTTTCTGTGGGGACGACGATGGCTGTGAGCAGAGTCTATGTTTATTGTTAGCTTGTAAGCAGCTATTGGGACACATTGCACACATTATAGGCGGCGTAAAGGTAATGTGCCACATGTCGCCTTTTGGCATGAAGTGTCCCACACTCTGCGAAAGTGTGTTCCACACTTTACGAGGTGCATTGGCTGACACCAGCAGAAATTGCACGTATAGACCGTTTTCCCCAGATAGTTTTTCTAAGCAAAACTAGTAGTGCCACCGCACCAAAATAAGCACTGCGCCCGCTTTGCTAGCCTTCTAGGCGGTAGCGGCAGTGGCGAATCGGCCGGCCATCGACAGTAAAGGTGGAAAGAAGTCCCTTAGATCACGTGGTCAAACGTGGCTGTGCCCATTCGCCGCTGGGGAAAAGCGTCTATAGAAATTCCCAACAAAGCGAACAAGGTAGTACCTTCAATTGTAGATGAAATGGTAAGCACCGAACGCCTGATTCAAAGGTTGTGGGTTGGGATACCACCGATGCAAAGGGTGATTTTTGTCCCTTTTAATTGTTTAAACTTATATCATTATCACTACACTACAGTCAAACACCTGTCCCCTACCATTTTTCTGGCTTAATCGTCTGTTCAATTCACTTGCTTGTATCATTACTTCCTAGGCACTTGTGGGCCTCTAGATACATTGAGAAAGGCAAGGGGAATATCAAATAAGAAGTCACGTTGCCGCCCATGGCAAAAGAGAATAATGCTCATCATCATCACACTGCCAATCGTTATGATTGTCGGGGTTTAATATTCCAAAATCGGTATGCGATTATGAAAGATGCCATAGTGCAGGGCTCCGGAAATTTCGACCACATGGGGTTCTTTAACACGCGCCTAAATCAAGGCTTGCGGGCCTCTAGCGTTCTGACTTCATCAAAATATGGCTGTGATTCCACGTTGTCACAATGAGGATCAATACGAATCGCAACGCCATATGAAGCCATTGTCACTTTTTGAAGGTTTGGCTGTGTACTGCAAGTTAAAACATATGCTTACAACAGAAATAATGAATTGCATTTCAATGCCATGTACCCTAATGGAAAGCCAACCAATCAAGTGCTTCACGATCCTCGAAAACATGTGCTTGCAGAATCACTGAAAATGTGATTAATTTCATCTTAGTTCCTGTTTCCGCCACTTGGGGCACCATACATCACTTTAAGTAACAAATGATTCAAGTCCCAAACAAGTAAAACAATGCTCGATTCCGTAAGTATCTTGATTCTGAACACTTGGCGTGTCCCTCTGATATGACAATGTCTGCAAAAAAGGCTGCTTCAAATTTATATATGTGTAGCCAGATAGCAAAGACAGAAACTGCTGGCACAGATCCCAATACAAGAAAGCAGATAGAAATGCCATAGCTGTTAACTGAAATGATATGTCAGTGATTTTAAAAGAGTCGACGACTTCAGACACACATGTAGACAGTTTTTAAGAGTTAGAAAATACAAACAGGTACCAATTGCTGAAAGAAATACCAGTAGCTCCCCTTTTAAACAACAGAACTGTTCTCTCTGCCTATAGGTGGGCTTCCGGCAGCGTCTCTATACGAACAGGCATGCAAGAACACAACGTAATGGCACAATTCAGCCGAGAGTGAAATGTCTGACACATTTAAAACAAACGAAGGAGCCATGGGAAAGGTAACCAAGTTACTTTTTTTTTTCAACATTTATCCTACGCTTCTGGTCAAATACTGTTACGACTTGGTATGTCTTCGCCGCAATAAAATTTAAAGAATGTTTCTGATACTGATATAAGAATGTTTCTGATATTGATATATCCAAAATAAGGAACACTGTGTACATGAATGGCATAATTAAAACAAACTCTGCTTGTTTGACAGTGACCCATTGCCAAATAAGTGTCATTATCATTGAAAGTGTAAACTTATGAAAGAGCTTTACTCTTGAATCTGCTTTCATTTTGAAAGGAGGCAAATATACAGGGACATTCTATTCATATATATACCTAAGCAATCTGATACTTGTCTTCCTGAGAATACACCATTTTGAAACCACACTTCTTAAGTCCTGCTTGAATCCCAAGTTTACCGACATTACAGAAATGCTTTATGCTTTTATCAGTGTGCCACCTTTTGGAAGCTGCAAGGTTTGTGTATAAGTAAGCAAGTGATACTTGTTATCACTTCAGTAGTTACTTTAGAAACAAAAGATTTCATGTGACATTGCTCATGAAGTTGTATTTAACCGCTGCAACCAGAAAATGTAATACAAATGGAGATCTGCTATTTTGAGATTGACACTTTTGAGCTCTCATTTTCTCTTCTAATAATCAAGTTATGAAGCTACAATCATTAACAATAGAATTCTCAAGAAATTCTTCATCTGTCTTGAGTGATGTGGTATTCAACTTTAACATCCCTATAAACGACTCCGTACAACATGTAGCATGAGAAGTTTGCAGGGAAAGGTTCAAGTCTGAAGCCACGAAAAAGAAACGAACCTGTAGGCGTAACACATTTCATATACGACAGCAGTTTGTATGCCCCTTCATGACAAGTGCAAAAACTAAAACGAGGTGTAGAAATTGAAGAGCTTCAAAATGCAGTGCGTCAGAAAGCAAAAAAAAAAGTATTGCAAATTTATCTTATCTCGTACATTTGTAAATGCTTCTCACTAGACCTGTGCCACAATTCTAAATTTATATCCTAGCACATTACTGAAACAGACTTCCGTCATGCATGTGATGAATCCTAATTTAGTTCTGTAAGATTACAGTCACCATGACAGATTATTTTTTTTTATTTTTTGACAAACCAGAGTAGGCAAGGTGCCACTAGGACCTAACAGTGTTAAAACATTACATTACTATGACAAAAAAATGGACTTGTGGTTTCTCGGTGTGCCTGTTTTAAATTCTATATCTCACATTGTTTGCTGCAGTTTTGTGAAAGATAACTCCAAAGTGTTGTAGAGCTAATTGTGCTTATGCACTGGCATGCAAGCTGTGGCCCATCATAAACGTGTCGCCCCGCCGCGGTGGTCTAGGGACTAAGGTACTTGGCTGCTGACCCGATGCCGCGGGATCGAATCCCGGCTGCAGGGGTTGCATTTCCGATGGAGGCGAAAACGCTGTAGGCCCGTGTGCTCAGATTTGGGTGCACCTTAAAGAACCCCAGGTGGTCGAAATTTCCGGAGCCCTCCACTACGGCGTCTCTCATAATCATACGGTGGTTTTGGGACGTTAAACACCACATATCAACCAATCATAAACATGTGGTTCAAGCCTACGGTTCTAAGCGCAACATAAGGCTGAGTTTTTTGGGGGGTGTAGCCCCGTGTTCGAAAGTTATAAGAAAGAAGTTGACAGGAACAAGGTGCCCAGTCAACAACCCTTGTTCAGTATGAGGCTGAGGCTAGGACGTGCCCAACAGGATATCAATTACTAGTGTAGCACAAACAAAACGTCCCTTTGAAGGTCTGCTAGGCGTATTTAGGGACTTCTCGGTGTGCATTACGGCCATGACACATGTACTACAAGAAAACTAAAATTGTTTTAGTATAACAAAGCGGGTTACAGAGCATCACTAGGTGTAACACCCAGTTTATCGCCCTCCCCCAACCTTACCAGAACGATCAGGCCGCAACCGGCTCATAAATACTATCAGAGAAAACCAGCGCTTAACAAAAAAGAAAGAGAAAGAAAAATTGCAGGGGCGAGATTGCAGTACCCGGGTTCTCTTATAACAAGCCCAGCGAGCCCCCCCCCCCCCCCACCCTCCCAACTTACACTAGAAGAAAAAAAACGAAAACAGGAGCTCTGCGTGGACATTACCAAAAGCGCGCGAACACCGAACCGCGAAACTAAACTTACAACACCGCAAGTGAACACAGACGCACGTTGCAACCCCTCACCCTCTCCCAGCCTTAGGCCTCCTCTCCACCGAGTTTGAATGAGATCTCGGGAGCGCGCGGGTGAGGGGGTTGTGGGTGTGCGAAACCAAACACACGTGTTACTTGCTGCACTTCGCAGCGCTAACAGACGACGTAAACACAACCGCATGTGTGATTGTTACATCATCACCCCACCCCCACCGATCGGCGCCGTAGCATAAATACGAATCAAAACGCACAAAAACACTCACCGAACGTAGACTTGCCGCAGAGCGAGCGATGCATTGGCGCACGCCTTGGGAAAGTTGAGTTTGTCAAGAATGTAATCCCACTTGAGTAGGTCGTTCACCTGAAAGGCAACATGAGAAGGGTGTGTTTTGCTTTCTTCACGAAGGCAGCGGCCGGGCGAAAAACACCGATCGCGTTTCTTCTCACGCGAAAAAAAAAATCTAGATCGGCGACGGACAATGGTCGAGGGCTGCGAAACGAACAAAAAAAAAACGGCAGAAGGCCGATGTCTGGTTGCTTTTCGAGCCCCCACCGTGTACTTCGGCTGCGACGCAAGCGAGCAAGCAATGCAAGCAGCCGCAAAGCGGCCAAAGAGACATCCACGTTAGTCCTAGCGCAGTCAAGGGGCCCCCGTCTTTGTTTCAAAAAAGACAGTTAAAAATTTAGTCGGGGCCCCGCGAGATGACGAGCGACGCGAAGACCGGTAGACCGCGAAGCGACCGCAAGTCGGCCTAGGTGTCCGCACCGACGAAGCAAGGGGCCAGCCACCGTTCGTGCACGCCAGTCGTACCCCCCCACCGTACTTTTACCCTCCCCCACCGATCCACACACACACACACGGGTCATTCAAACGCTCGCACGCCCAAATTGCGGTCCAAAACACGACTGCGGACGTTTCGCGCGGTGTCTAGAGGGTCCCGACGACGCGACGAGAGAGACCGGTCCCAAACCCGCGCGACGTTTAGCGAGGCAAACTCGAAAAAAGAAAGCCCCAACCCCGAGAGACGGTCCTCCCCTCGCTTACCTTCTGCCATCCGCCGATCGCCGTCACGCTGTTGTACAGGGCGAAAAGATCCACTTCTCGACCATTTATCCGGGGTGCGTGACGGAACGGACTCCTGCGATCGACGACCCAAGGGTCAGAACCCGGCGAGGAAAAAAAGCCGGCGCGCGGGGCAACACAAGCACCAACCCCCGAGCAAAAACTCTTTCCCCCACAATGGCTCGCCATTCGGGAAGCGATATAAACTTACCCTCGGCTTTCGTGGAACTTTTGCAGCTCGAGCGTGAACGACGATGAGTCCTTGGTGTAGTCGCCAGGTTCCTTGTGAAGCTTTTCCATGACTCTTCAAGAGCGCGCGCGCGCAAAGCGGCGGGCCGCCTCGCACACACACACACGCGCACACACGCTAGCAGCTCCTCACCTGACGTTCATCGGGTGTGTGTTCACTTTGCGGGGGCCCTCTACGAGCTAAGCCTCGTTACGAGTGCGCCAGCGCTTTCCCGGCAACGGCGCCGAAACGCGCACGATTCTTCGCTTCGACCACGATCACATCTCGGGACCCGAGCACCGCACATCCTAGAGCACCGCGTAGTCGTCACGACGAGGTGTAGAAGAAAAAAAAAAAAGGCCGAGCCACCACTATCGCACCGGAGGCCCCAAAACGTCACAAGGTTAGAAAACGGCTCCAACAAGAATAAAATAAAGATATCGGTGTCATTACATACTCTTCCCTCGTCCTCCTTTCTCACAGCTATTGTCCCCCACCAAGATGGCTGAAGCGGCAACGGCGACTCAGGTTGGATTTCGCGATTGTTTCGCGCTCATTTATTTGTATTCGGATCATTTCGCGACTCGCGCGAGCATTGAGATTACATGTACGTCTTCCAAATGATCCGTGGCGTCGGTGGTGTCGATATTTCGCAAATAATAAAGGTTAAACCCTCGCGATGTTGCGCATCTGTGTGTTGTTCATTGTGTCTCGTTCAGTTCCTGCAGTCGTGTAATTGTTATTTATTTGATACGGTTATTATTAAGCTGTTTTGACACGCACTATACGATCGACGTTTCGCCCTCGCCTCGGAGCACATAACGTTCTTTATTTCCAAATTAAAATGATCGAGTAGGCGACACGGAAAGCGTATACAAACTAATCGTTAGCATTGTCGAGTGCTAATACAAGTGGCGCCATCTTTTGATAACAAAGGATAACATGCTGCAAACTTTGTGACTGATCGGCCTTAGCTTGTATGACGATAGTTATTGCGCGAGAACAAGACGACACAGAGACAAGGAGGACACGAAAGACACGGAGACAAGGAGGACACGAAAGACCTTGTCTCTGTGTCGTCTTGTTCTCGCGCAATAACTATCGTCATGCCATACCAACTAGCCCAAGCTGCCACACTTCTTAGCTTGTAATTGTGTTTGTTGTTTCGTGTACTTCATTTCCATAAGGCGTGAAAAAGAAAAGACCCCAGGCTAATGCACCGAAAAGGCTGCATGAACATGCAGCCTCATTCCGTCTCTTGCGCAGAGTGTTATTTCTCGTATTTTTATTTCAAGCACGATTAAGCGACACGCTTTATGTTCCTCTCAAAAACATTCAACCACGAAGTCTCTTCCAACACTCATTTGTTGAAAGTGCTGTGATTGGCAGTGATCGGTACCGATCTCTCGCATCGCAATTGGCTGAGGTTGCGGAAGGAGCCAATCGCGTTTGGGAAATTTGATTCGGATCGGTCTTTATCGCGATACAAAGTCCACCGTGCCACGCCGGTATTAAATGTTATATATTTAATCTAACTGAGAGAGAATTGTAATGGTCGCATGTGCGTTGTCTGCTGGTGTTGTAATATATTCGTCTGAAATGTAGTGGAATTACTGCAATAAAATGCTGCGGTCATGGAGCAAGTATTTAACAAATGTTATCTATGAATAACCTTTGTGAAACCGAACATAATTAAGATTTTGCCTTGAAGATTGTCGTTTCAGCGTGAGGAATGAATCTCGTGGACTCTATAATTGAAAAGAGAGCGTAGATTTAAACATATGTAGTGTTTTTTTTAACCAATAAAAAATTAATTTGTGCTTCCGATGGAAGAAAATAGAAGCAGGAATATGATTTTTAATACTTTAATTTGTCTTCTGTTTTTGGAAGTAGGTAGCACCACTAATGTAGTGGTTAAAATTATAACTATGTTGTGTGCATTCACGCGGTACGCGCGCGCTTCTTTCCTTACCATAACAGTGTACTAGAAGAGTACGCTGTACTTACCATAGAGTTTATGTTCTTTACGGCCTTCTCAGCCGTCGCGAAAACAATGGGAGAGTTTCTGAGCATTGTTTTGTCACCCGTCGGCGGTAGGGGCGCTTTGTCCCTGACCTTGCATTTCCTGCACAGCGCACACAGCTAGCGCCTGACATGGCACAAAAACTGCTTGATGTGAAACCAAGAAATCGGTGTTCTGGACGAAGAGGAGGGATGGGGGGTTATTCAAGAACTCGGGAGTAGAGGGAGGATCGTCCCTTCAAAAAACTTAATGTTATCAGATGACTCGGATGCATGTGCGCTCGTGAGTAATACAAGCTGAAACTGGGTAAAAATGCGGAAGAATCGGTTAACGAGGGGCACAATGCAGGAAGGAATATATATATATATATATGAAGCCTGGAATGGGAACAGTTAAGGATAAGCGTTACTGGAGAGTACCTTAAGAGTTAATGGAGGTACCTTAGTAACCTGCGCTTCGCCGATGACATTACATTGCTGAGTAACTCAGGGGACAAATTGCAAATCATAATTACGGAGTTAGTCAAGGAGAGCAGAAAGGTGGGTCTTAAAATGAATCTGCAGAAAACGAAAGTAATGTATAACAACCTCGGAAAAGAGCAGCGCTTCGAGATAGGTAATAGTGCACTTCAAGTTGTAAAAGACTATGTCTACTTAGGGCAGGTAATAACCACGGAGCCGAACCACGAGATTGAAGTAACTAGAAGAATAAGAATGGGGTAGAGCACATTTGGCAAGCACTCTCAAATTATGACAGGTACATTTCCACTATCCCTCAAGAGGAAGGTATATAACAGCTGTATCTTGCCGGTACTTAGCTACGGAGCAGAAACCTGGAGACTTACAAATAGGGTTCAGCTTAAATTGAGGACGACGCAGCGAGCAATGGAAAGAAAAATGCTAGGTGTAACCTTAAGAGACAAGAAGAGAGCAGAGTGGATCAGGGAACAAATGGGGGTTGAGGGTATCATAGCTGAAATCAAGAAGAAGAAATGGACATGGGCCGGGCATGTAGCACGAAGACAGGATAACCGCTGGTCGTTAAGGGTAACTAACTGGATTCCCAGAGAAGGCAAGCGGGTTAGGGGGAGACAGAAGGTTAGGTGGGCAGATGAGATTAAGAAGTTTGCGGGTATAAATTGGCAGCAGTAAGCACAGGACCGGGTTAACTGGCGGAACATGGGAGATGCCTTTGTCCTGCAGTGGACGTAGTCAGGCTGATGATTATATATATATATATATATATATATATATATATATATATATATATATATATATATATATATATATATATATATATATATATATATATATATATATTGTGGGGATGCTGACATTCCCCCTGTAAAGTTGTCTGCGCCGCGTGGCGCACGTGTCTCGCCCCAAGGCTTTATTTCGGTGGTGACCACCGCCGGGCGATAGATGGTGTTGCGTTCGCTCTGAGTACCACTGTTGGTAGAATGGTAGCGCCGGCGGTGGCCCCTGGCGGAAGGCAGGCCTTGGTGGTGGGCGAGCGTTGAGCGAGTCTCTTCTGCGCGTGGCGGCTGCCGCGAACGGTTGTCTGTCGCGTGGGCCCCCCGGTGCTCGGCACCGCGGGCTTCGCGCCGGGGTCCCACGTGGAAGGTCAGGCGTTGGCGACGCCGTCTTGAGTATGTGCTAGTGTGTTGGGTGTGTTAGTGTGTGTTTATCATGTTATTGTGTGTTAGTACGTCACTGCGTTATGTTGTTTGTATGGTAGCGTGTTCATCGAAATTGTTGTATCATTCGGCGGACGATATCGTTGTCTAAATTAGTTAATAAATGTATGTTGTGTGCGTTGTACCGACCGCGTCTGCTGTGTCCGTTCACTCCAAGAGCGTGGCGTGGCGATGCGCGCGTTCGCCGTCGAGACCCCCCACAATATATATATATATATATATATATATATATATATATATATATATATATATATATATATATATATATATAAACGCAACGCTGCACCTGTTCTGCAAGCAGAAAGAGCGCCAAATACGTTTAGCGTTTGATAGCTCGTTGGTGCTTACAGAAATGACGAGCACGCCTTCTCCTTGCTAGCTATTTTCTATTTTGTTGTTTTTCGAAATACATTTGTAGTGGTTTTCAGGGCTAAAAGCTGCGGAATGCAAACAGCTCTTTCAAACCCGCACATCAGTTAATTGTATCTCTAATAGTTAAAAACAACTGCGTATAGAGAGAAACAAAGTAAAAACAAAACGTAGGACTCTTGATGCTTAATATCCCCTTCGCACGGTACGCTCCGAGTGTGGTGGTGAGCATTGTCTAGGTGTTACCACCACCTATATTTGGAGACATTAATTTTGGAGACCCTAAGCTCTTTTCTGTTCCTTTTTACTGCAAGCCACATCCATGAAGAACGCGGCTGCTTACGCTCGCAAACCGCTTGCCTTGGAACTAAAAATCTCTAGTGGAAATAAGCTCTGAGCTATCCTTCGAGTTCGTGGAAGAACATGTTTAGAAAGAGAAACTGACAACATTCCAGCTTTTCAGTCAGTAAGCAGCTTTTTTTCTAAGAAATCTGTATGAATTCTCTTGTGGCTTAGTGCTACAAGCGGGCTGTTGTCAATTTCTTTTTCTCTCTAGTGTGGCTTGCTTTAATCTGGGATTCGCCTACCACGGCTGTGTTTCGTTCGTTGCTTTTTCACTGTCCAGTCTGCAGTGATTTCTCGACTCGAGAAGATGGTCATACAAAGCTCAGAACGCATACGTACGTACATGAATATATATGTGATCTACACGATCACATATATGCTGTTTTCCGTATTGCAAGCCCCGTTCGGGGAAGACACCCCATGTTTATTTTCACCGATTCCCAAGCAGTGCTGAGCTGCGCACTAAATGGCTAAATGGCAAAAGAATATTTCGAGGTTCACCTCATCATCAACGGCAAGTCTGCATCGATTGTCGTATGCAGCAGACAGTTCCGCGCTGAAAACTTCTCCCCGACTCCCGTCTACTCTCTTCGAGGACTATCATTCCAACTTGAGTCCAAGTGGATCCGCAGATCTCAACTGAAAAATTCGTAGGAATTCTCCTCGACTATCACCCAAACCAACTAGCTGACGCCGCAAACAACAAGCCTTGCACTATACACAAGCCGACTGTATAAGAAGCATTTCATATTGTGAACAAGCCATTTGTCAAGTACAGCACATGTCTCACTTGAAAGTGTCCAACTATTTTCTGTGCTTGCAAGCAATAAATATCTATTTAGAGACTTCAGAACGTCTACACTTTTGATGGCGGTGAGTTGTACTCTCGGCTTTTGTATTTATACGTTGCGTACCTAAGAAGTCAAAATAAACTATTTATGAGTCTTCAACGATTAGGGAACTTGTTTTTCAACGCGTGGTGCGTAAAGAAGCGCACCCGAACTCATGTGCCGGTGTTGTGCATGCTGCACGGAGCAGCGGAGGCAATTGGAAAGTAACGTTGGGAAAATAGGGTAACTCTAGGGGGGTCAGGGTCGCAGCGCTTCACTCAAAGCAGCGGCGAGAGGCATGTACTACACAGTCTACACCCGATGCGAAGAGGAAAGGTAAGAAGCGAGCGCGCGACTGCAGTCTAGTCTGGCCGTGTGTTGTATGGGTTTATTATACTGTAGCCGAGAGAGAATTTTATACTATTAATGTATAAAGCTTTGTGTTTTGTAGATTGTGTGAGTTTTAGTGTATTGTATTTGCTACAGTTTGCGTT
Source organism: Rhipicephalus microplus (assembly GCF_043290135.1). NCBI lineage: Eukaryota > Metazoa > Arthropoda > Arachnida > Ixodida > Ixodidae > Rhipicephalus > Rhipicephalus microplus. The sequence continues at coordinate 9,593,578 of NC_134707.1, forward strand.
GTGGTGTTATTATGCATACAAATATTAAGTCTATGGTGGTGGTAGATTGCGAAAACTTGTCGTTGCGGCGCTTTTTAGAACTAACGTTAATGACGTCATACCGGAAGTATAGATTTTTCATCCCGGAAAACTGCAGTCTAGTCACGTGATACAATCATAACGCACACGGAGCCGTGATAACGCACAAGAATCAGCATCGCAGGTAAAGTGATCCTTAACGCAGGGACGTGATGCTCCATCCAAGAGGGCTCAATCCTCCTCAAACTCAGGGTGCCCAGCCGGCGCTCTTCTAAGGAGGGTCGCCGTTGCAATGACGGCGTGGAATAAGCTTAGGCACGATAGCTAAAATAACAAGGAACAAGTTCCCCTGCATCAACTACGATAAGAACTCCTCCGAGACCTCGAAGACCAGCACAATGGACCAGTCTACCGTGCCGTGCACTCCCGATTCGGTCGAAATCCAGCTCCCGCACGTCGAGCAGACCCTCTCGTGGGACTGCGGTGTGTCTTGCGTGGCGATGGTGCTGTCGCCCGAACAGCGCAGTGATCTGCTTCTCAACAGGGATCAGATAGGCCGTGAAGAAGGATACCACCAGAGTACCTGGACCATCGACCTGTGCTACCTGCTGCGGCGGTTCGGCGTGGACCACGTCTACGCCACGGTCACCCTGGGTGTGAATCCCATGTTCCAGAAGGAGTGCTACTACAAGAAGTCCTTACAGTGGGACTTCCAAAGGGTCGAAGACCGCTTCCGCGACGCCGCGTCGCACGGTCTCACCGTTTGCCGGAGGTCCACCACGGTTGCCGAGCTGCTGGATCACCTCGGGCGCGGCGGCCCAGTAATCGTCCTCGTCGACCACGGTCAGCTGCACTGCGATTCGTGTCAGAAAAACAGAGTCGTCGCTAAGGTGGCCGGGGTGTTCGCGCGCTACGCGCCGTACCAGGGCCACTACATCGTGTTGTGCGGATACAAGCTCAAGGAGAGGAAATTCCTCTTCCGGAATCCCTCGAAAAGCGATCGCCTGTGCAGCGTCACTTTCGAAACCTTGGACAGAGCTCGCAAGCGCCTGGGCACCGACGAAGACGTCATATTCGTCAACACCTCCTCGCAAGATGTTTCCTCGTAAGAGAAACGACGACGAAGTGGAGTAGTTGGGGAGTGTCAAGGTTGTGTTTGGCGTTGCGTAAGCTGTTGTCTGGGGAATTTTTAGCGCAACGCAGATAGTGTCGGCGTAAACTGTGACGTAAAGGTGTGAAGCTGCGTTGGTGGCGCTACCTTGCGACGCCGTGGTCAACTAACATGCGTAAGCGCTTGTAGCTTACTGTATTCTACTTGCCATCTAGCCTAAATGGCAGCGATATAATCGTCCGAAAAAAATATATATTCTTTGTAATTTTATTGATTTTTAAGGACAGTTGTCCGAGACGCGAATCCTTCAATCACATGAAAGTTGATCACAGCTTTTGAAAGGTGCCGCCGTCAGCTTTTCATATCCTGAATGCACATTCAAGTTACACGCATGACATTACTTCTTTGTTGTGATAAAACAGCGAGGAAAAAAAAAAAAACTTGTTGACTTGGGAGAGCTTAACACTGTCGGCATTTATTAATAGTTACTAAAGAGTCTAATATCATTGACCTCACCTACATGACTTGCATATAACATTTAAGGGAGGGAAGGTCACAAGCTGCAGGCTTCCTACCGTACACGAATAAAGAAGCCTCAGCAACTCTTAGTTCCTTCTTTTTGAGTGATTTGAATGTGCATTGTACTCAAATCACCAGCTTGTTCCAGTGACTGTCTAAACATTGGTGCGATGTTGGTTATGCGCATTAATGCTATCCTAGTGTGTTCGTGTGTGGTCTACCCTACTACGGAAGACCAGGAAAACAGTTGTTGACTTGTTAATTCTCAAACCTGTTAATCCACGAGTGTCTTTTGCGGGAAAGGTGCTAATTTTTACTGCCACTTGTTTGTTGCTCACCTTGAAACATTGAACTCTGTTGTTTTTAGTTAGTGTAGCAGGACTGCAATTGTTGTGATCATGCATAGAAGTCAACTTACTTAATGAGACAGTTTTTTTAGCAGATAAGGAGCCCGATGGTATGCTGATTTTATATTATATGTATCCGCCCAAGTTCTGAAGAGTTATATTGTGATCTCATTGTGCCAATGGGTGCTTGTAATGCCCTCTTTGCAATATTTTTATTGTTTTTATTGTCTAATCGCTTTGACCGTGTAATAAAGGGTCACTGACGGGTTGTTCGTAGGTACTATGAAACATTGTGAAAAGAACTGAAGCAAACAAAACTCACTATATTGAAGGAATGTGTTTCTGTTGTGTTTTATCATGTTTAGCGCTACTATGTGATCTTTGTAATCAAGCTAAACTTAAATAATCTGGTGAGGCTGAATAACGTATTCGACCGACTTAGTACTACGCCTGTATCTCCTGCATAAGCAATTTTCCAATATTTCACAAATGATGGTCGTCATGCCCTAATTCGCACCTGAAGAATAGACCAGATGTGAGTGACATGTGCTTGTTGCTTTCCTAGCAGCATTTGTAGATAGTTTTCTTAGTGTTCCCTTTTCTCAGCCATAGTATGTCTATTCAGCTAGCGTTTTCTCCCTCCTATTTGTTTTTATGAGTGTTTGACCTGCAAAAAATAGGCCATTTTCCAGTACTATAAATCGCTTATTTCGCCTTTTTCGTTTTTCTTGGTATCTATGTCCCCTCTGCACCTAATATTTCAACCTGTAAATGCTTCAGTGCATATTTATGCCATGATGTCATATACATTGTTGCATACGCCAGATCCGTCATCGTATACTCCTATAGCAAGAGCAGTTGACGTTGTGCCAAACGTACATTGTAAGTACGCCGCTTGTTGCAGCCCAGTACGACAGGTAGTGTGATGCGTGTTCTGGGGTTGTCTGCTTGTGTAGAATTACAGGACTTGAGAAATGTCACTGCATGTTTTCGTGATATACTCCTGTTATAGCATGGCATTTGCCACTAGCGAAACCCACTATCTGTGATTGTTGGTTGTACCAGAGTAGCAGGATAAAAACTCATCTTTGGTGTTTGCCCATCGCTAAACTCAACCTCAAACTTTGCAGTTTTATGCATGTTTACTGCTTCAGACAACAAAGAGCTCGTCGCATGCTCCAGGCAATCGCATTCATACTCCAGGCAATCGCTTCATTTGGTTCGCCTCCATTTTTGTGGCCCCAATTTTGCCTTGCTCAAGTGCTGCCATGAAATGCAGGTGGTGTTTCCAAGATACAAAGATTACTTTTTTATGTAACGATATTAGTTTTGATTTTGTTGTGTACTCTCATAAACTTTCTCAGTCATGGTAGAGGAGCTTAAGTTAGCATGTCTCACTCGTTGAAATGTCACTCTGCCCTGTTGTTCGTGCAGCTTGCCGTGTTGAGTGCTAACAGACTTTTCTAGCTTGAAACCTCTCATACAGGTTCTGATGAAACCTTGATTAAATCGAAGTTTTTATTTTACTGTTAATATAATTTGTGATCTACTATAGTCATAACATTTTCGTGACCTCGAGCACCTTTTGAATGTTTCAGGAAGTTGACTCTGTCATACAGACACAAATGTGGGTGACCGGCTTCAGGTTGGAAGCGTAACTGTCCTGGTGAATTTCATCGGGCATTCTGAAATCTCTGTTCAGCCAAATGATTGTCTTGGTAGTGATGATGAACCTTGAATCATTAATATGTGTTGATTACATTGGCCAAAAAGTTTGCATAATATGCATAATTTAAATTAGCCAACAAAAGTACCTACGATTTTAGTAGATACCTGCTAGAATAACTGTCTTTCACAGGTGAATAAAATGTGTGTTGTGGTTCTGTGGGCAGAGCCAACATTTTTTCTTTACAAGTTATAACCAAGCAAAATTACTCTCTATTCTAATAATGTTCATGTGTTAATGCTGAATGTCATTATCTCCACACTTACCAATTTTTGTTGTTCCTGCTCGGTGATTCGCAACTGTGGCGTGTTGCCAAGTCTTTGGGTGCTTCTTTGTCGTACTTGCATGACATCTATGTAAAACCTTCTGGTAGCTATAATCACTGGCTATAGACGACCATACTTCTCTCGTAACTAACATCTATAGTATGTGTCAGGCTGTGTCATAACAGCACTGTCCGATATAGAGCATGATGCATTTAAATGGTGCGCAAGACTACCATGTGCCACAGTAGCTACATGAATCACTTGAATTTCCCCAACAAAAACCTTTTGTCCTGGACTATTGAGTCCAATTCACACAGCTGTCAAATAGTTTGTCACCATCGCAGCATCCATCATGACATGGCATTTTCTCATGATGTGCCTGTGAAATTCGGTATCTTAACATCACTGGCATCTTATTTTCCAAGGGAAAGCTACATGAAAATTAGCTTTAGGACAAATCGCTTTGACAGTGATGTGACAGCATTTGTTAGCTGTGGGCATCAGGTCTTAGATGAATGCGCATGATTGTGGGGCTGGTGGAGTAGGTGTGCCTGCAATACAGGCGTACTGAAGCAGACGGTCTTGTTAAGCAAGCGGCTATAACTGTTCGGAGTCAAACTCATTCAGTTTTCAGAATCGGAAGCAGGTTTGTTGTGCGTACTACCGGTAGGTTGTGGATGCTTGAATCAGTATGACTGATTGTGGCAGAAACCTTACAAATTTAAAGCCTGCTTATATCTGTCTCAATGTATTTTCATTCCACATATATCCATTTAGATGTAGTTGCATGTTAAACAACTCTGGTGGCCTCAGTCTAAAGCCTATACAATAATCCCTTTTAACCCCCTGTGCTGGGGGCCTATACAGTACCATAGAATATGGAATACTATTCAGTGTTAGTCACCCCCCCCCCCCCCCCCCAATTGGCCATTCCAACATTTGGGTGCCCATGGTGTGAAACATGACACAGAGCAAACAAAATAGTATTCTGCATCTTGGGGTACGACATAGGCCTACAAAGGAGCATTTACAATCCTATCAACGTGCTACGCAAGCGATGGCTTGGCCTACAAGACGCACAAATTTAGTGTTGCTACCTTTCTAGAATGCTAGTGAACCATTGATTTGCTTGCAATTAATGCACTAGTACTGGATGTACCTTTGCGGAGGACATCGTTAGTCATCTATTCCTTGGTGCTAATTGTGAGATTGGTTTGCAATTGCAAAGCCTCTAAAATCTGGTATGATTCTGTCACCCATCATAGTTGCTTAGTCGTCAGTGTTCTGTGAGGTCGAGGGTTTGATTCCTAACTTCTGAAGCTAGGTTTCAATAGAAGGTGAAACACTAGCGTGAATAGATTTAAGTGATACCGAAGTGTTGAACATTAATACGAAACCCTTCATCACAGTGTCTGTCCTAACTGTGTTATTATCTTAGACACGTGGATCAATTTCTGTGGTCCACATGCAGCTACGGATTCAGTCTAAAAGAATCAAAAGGAACATTTGACGTGCATGTCGACGACTTAGTGTCGCTAGCAAAGCAGTAAAACCAGTCACATAGCACCGATACATACAGTGCATGTGCCGCGACATAACGTCGTAGCCCTCATCTAAGATTGCTAGCCATTTCACTATTCGCTTCGGGTACCACTTATGAAGTGCCGAAATGTTTTCCGTTAGACAATCACTGAAACCGTGCAAGTGTGAATTTCTGCATTTAGAAGAAAAACTGTTTGGATGGAATGTTTTTGTTCATGCTCTGTAATGTTTACCACATGAGACTGTACTAATAAAGAAAATATGGAATTGAGTCATAATATTTTGCAATGGTCCACAGACTGTAATAATAATTCATCAAATTGCACATGTTTACATGATATAGGTGGATGGATAAAAAAAACCTTATCAAGGTCCTTCGAAACACGCTCTAGCAACAGGTGCTCAGCTTTTCAATTATTTATCGAAAAGTTCAACTTTCATCACATCTCAAAACTTTTATGTTGTACATGAACTACGGTGTCAACTGTTGTGTGAATCTTAGCATCCAGCACAGGGCACAGGGACAGCATATAAATATAACAAAGACAGTGCCAGTCTTAGCTGTGTGTTCACGTCATACTTGTTTTACAGGGAAAGCTGTTGCGATATCACAAAAAAGACCATTTTTGGCGCTGCAGTTGTCCGTCACTACCAGTGTCTGTAACCACTATCGCTCGAAACAAGAAAGGTAAAGAAGAAAAAGTATACAGGACTGAACAGGGTTTAAACCTGGATCCTCTCCATAGCAGCCCAGTATTCTACCAAAGAGCCATGCCAGTGCATGAAATTTCTTTGCAAAAAAACCCTCTACAGCTGTTATGTCTAGAAGGAACTGCATTAACATATTGTCATGTTGCTTCAGAGGTTCAAGTGGGGTTTATTGGATGTAGAGATGGAGCAGCATTGCTTCCAGACGCGTTGCTTGTGTGCACTCGAGAGGGAATAGCGCGTGCATTTTAATTTTTTGGCTTGTGCCCTTACATAACTACGTCACCCACTGCTACAGGTGGCACTATTCCCTCTTCCACGAAAAACAAGGCAGATAAAAATTAGACTGTGCGAAAATATAAGGATGATGAAATACTAAGCTCACGCAGTCAATGAAAGTTTAGGCGTGTCAAAAAATGGAAATGAACGTAGCAGAAATTATGAACAAACAAAATGAGGCTTCATGCGCACGCCATCAACTATGTCAGAGCTCGGTTCTCTTCGTTGTATTTCTAGAGCTACTTCGTAGTTCACGTCACTCGTGCGGCGAAAGCGTTGTTAACCAAGGTCCGGAGGCAGCGGCGCGAGGGCACCGGAAAGCAGCCGTCAATCTCGGCAGAAGACTAAAATAATTACCAAGCATCACGCAGTGCAAATTCAGTAACCGGGCGTCGCACAATACGAGTTGCGCAATGAGAGGGTCGTTGAACGCAAAGGGCTGAATTGAAATTTGTCATCGGCCACCGCACCAGCAAAGCGTTCATAATGCCTTGCAAATGTGTAGCAGGCACCTCGCTTCGCTGCAGAACGACGAATAATGGCAGCGAGTGCTTCCCAAATTTATAAAAATTGCAATTTATGGCCTAGTGGATATCTTGCAAGAGTACTTCTACTGGTACCAAAAAGAGTGTTTATGACGGCTTCTAGAATGAATGTATACAAGTTCATTATCCCGCATTTGTTGCGACTGTGCTGCACTTTCTCCACAGGCCTGGCATTTTTTCGTTCAGCGCTAGATGCCGAAATCGAACATACCAACATGCTTAAACTTATTTCATCTTACACAAATGTGTATATATATAAATTCTATTAGATATAGTCATTTATCAGTTATGTTTAGGTAAAAGTCCTCGCTGGTCTCATTGTTAGTTAAGTGTGACATTCACTAATTAAATACATTACACAATGACTACACTGCAACACTCAAATATGCAGTGCATAATTAATTATGCAGGACAACAATCTTGCTTTCATAACTTTAATGTTATGTTAGCTTGAGAGCATGGCATTGTTTCCTTGTGGTAAGTACATCCTTGCCAAATAAGGATGATATGTCTTTCAATTTACACAGAGGCAGAACTGAGAATGCATTGTTTTATTTCCACTGTACGAGAAATGCAGTGTTTTGCACGTTGGTGACATATTTACATCTCACGAAAAAAAAAGGAGGTGGAGGTGCTCGAAGTTGAAAATGTACCACCCCTTTTCTCCATTTTTCATCTGGTGTTATTACAAAAATAAATATGGTTCTTCTCCGACGCAAAACACTACCGCACTTCCTGAAAAAAAAAAAAAAATAAATTCGACACGTCGACGGGGTCAGGCAAGCGAGAGGCATCGAAAATAAGTTCAGGCGATCCACAATTTCTAGCATGAAAATTATGACCGTGAATGCCGGTCAGCACATTTCACGAGTATTGGTCTCAGTGTTAATATCTGTCTCAAAGACGCGTTTTTAAAGAACAGTAAGATCCCCGAAATCCAGGCAATTACTATTTACACCTAAGCAGATAAAACAAAAAAAAATGCTGCAGCCTTCAAGTTAAGGTAAATATTTACAAAGTCTACAAAATGTTGAAAGCGTGCTCAAAACTATCTGCAGGACTATGTGGATTGCCCGGTAAACGAAATGAACAATGTGTCAAATACTGTCGGCTATTTCTAGACACCGAAGATCCTTAAATTAGAGAGCATGGGCATAAATTTAGCTTTAAAAGAAGATTGTCATCCACAGTCTTGCCAGGCAACGGTCATCATGGCTGCCAAGACAATGGAACTAATGCATCATCTTGAGAGCTTGATGAATGTTTGGCAATGAAGAATTTCTTCGTAACGTGCAAGGCCGGAATGACGCGCTTGAAAGTGAGGCCCAGAAATCTGTCGCCAACTGCACAGATCTGACGGCAGCACAAGTATGGATGACGACATTATGGCACCCAAAACGCATGGCTGCAGTTCCATTTCTCGACGCGGAAAAGGACTTGTAGATGAATGACGTCGCATTTACTAAAAACGTGGCACAGCGGTGCGCTTGGTTTAACTTAAACATGAATGAAATGCCCACTTATTGTGCAAAGTGAGCGTTTGCAACAAGCAACAAGTGCAGTCTCTGGAAAGATAACTGTAATGCTAAAGCAAGTGACGGTCAGAAAAACACTTTCCGTACTTGCGAACATTTAACAAAAATGCAAATGGAAGGCAAGCCATAAAATTGGTCATGGTAGTAAAATCCTCTCTGTACTTTCAGAGATTTGCATGACTTGAGTGGTAGTTTGTAACTGACCACAGCTCACATTGGAGGAAGCCATCCCGAAATGTTAGCTTGATGGTCTTTAAAAATGAAATGCGGGGAAAAAAACGTGTATCGCACAGTACACATAGCAAGTCGCTTCACGGTGGCAGCAGTGGAGAATTTGTAAACCAACACGGCCTCATCTTTTTGCACACATTGTGCAAGAATGTAATTCAGCGGAACAGATTGCACAAAACCGGCTCGGCAGCAGACTGTAGGCCTTACAGGTGACTGGAAATGGACGATCGTAAATTGCAATGGTATCAATGGCTCTTGGCAATAACACAAACATTTGCCCGGCGCAACTGTCGCACTTGTGTGGGACATCGTAATCACAGGCATAGTTCACCACACTCACCATGCGGAATGAAAATTCAGAACACAAAAGAATGCAAGTTCTAGCTGGCAGAAATTTGGATGCAGCTTTGAGACCAATAAAGCTTTCATAGCAGCACAGGTGCCAGTGATTGCTGTAAAAATGTTACTGAGAAACAGGCTAAAGTGCATAAGACGAAGAAAGAAAAAGAAGATGCTTTCAAGTAAAAAAAAGTGCTGAAGGCAAGTTGGTCAGAACAGGAAGTCTCAGCATAAAACATTGAAAACAACAGCAGCAGAAACAGCTAACAGATTCAACAATGTTATATTTAAACGAATCCACCTTCAACAGGCATTTACGGGGAGAGCACTTCTTATACGGACAGCCCCGAAAAATTCTACACGATCATCCAATGCAGCCACCTTCCCAACAAATTCACATTTCAATTCGTGTTTCCGCAACAGTTCACGTAAGACTGATCGATTCCCAACGAAAAAAATTACAAGTTTGGCGCAAACAGAGCTTCGCGCCGATCATCGTTCCAACTCTAATGTCAATGTGCGCTGGTGCAAACGACTTTCCGAAGCTTGTTGGCATGGCGCAGAGGAGGCGCTTCAACTCCTCCGCTTCCGGCGTCGACTGCCACGGCTCCGCTCGGACTTGGGCGGCCGCGCCGTTGAAGCATTCTGTCAAGACGACGCATCCGAGGGCGTCGTAGTTGGCGACTCACTGCTCGGAGCGGTAGGCAGCGCCGGATCATTTTCAAGAGTCCGGATGGTCGCTAGCAAGTCCGAGCGCTGCTGGGGAGTCAGCTGCTGGATTATGTGCACGGCCGAGTCCATTATCACCTCGGGGTTGACTTGAAGGGTGCTTTTTGAGGATAAAAGAAACAATGAAATGATCAAGCACAATTGGCTGATGAGCCCACAAAATATCTATACCGATGCAAACTATCGTTACGACACGCTATTGTCAGATTCTTGTATTTATTGAACTCCGGAGTGTTTAACTGGTTGTCAAGAGGTGTGTGAAAATACTGAAAATATTTAAAACAAGCTGGATACAGTAAAGGCAGGAAATTCTACAAATATTGAATAAAATACTGAATATGCATAAAGTGTTAAAGGGATATAAAGAAAAAGATTTTTTGCATATTCGTAAATTACAAGCGTGGTGGTTTGAGCTTGTTGGTATGACAAAAGAACTGTTATAGTGCGAGCTCAGAACGACGACAAAGGAAAGAATACGAGCGCTAAAATACATAAATTATAATTTGACGATACCAAAAGGTGACTTTCACCATGAGAAGACCCTTGGTAAGCAAAAAAACATGCAAAAAGAAAATTTTGGTGATGGTGCCACCTTGAAATTTCCGCACCAAGCTTTTGACAGCGTTTACTAGGCCATACATAGTTTCGAAAGGGTGAAAGGAAGCACATTGTTTTCTGGGGAGATTATAACCTAAGATACCAAGTTTGAGAAAATTTTGTTGAGCCAATGTCGCCAAAATATAAAAAACACACTTCAGCATCTGTGATGACACGCACGAAAATATCGGCACAAAATTTACAAATTAAACTGGGACCTCGATTTCCTGCTCTAATAATGTATGATGGTCAAATTAATGACATATTTGCGAGACTACAATTTAACAACCATAAACCAATTGATAGTTTCATTTTGATGAAAACACCGTTTAAAACAAGTTAAGCTGCAGTACACTACATTTAAGTTGAAGTAAGCTACAGCATGAGCAAGTGTGAAGGACCTCAGTCGAAACTGAGGGGGCAGGATGTAACGCAATGCTGACGTACAGCCGCTTCCTTTATTGAACATTTAAACATTCATTAACAATACTCTCAACAGTTAATTTACTACATCTATTAGTACAACCCAGAAGTGGAACGTACACGCTGTACAGAAGAGCAGCAGAGCACGGCATAGTGGGGGAAAAAACGAATAAAAAAAAAAACTTGCTCAATAGTGTATTTTGGGTGTGAAGTGCGGGTCACTAGATGTTCCCACGCAACATTTGGCCGATGTGATGCCATGTACAAACAGCACTGCCCAGAGCACATGCTCAAAATGACACCAATTATGCACCCATGCGATTTGAAAGCGAAACAAGACGTGGGACTCACTTTTTGATTTGGGAGATGGCCGCATCACGCCTCAAGCACTGGATGTTGTCAATGATAAGCGAGCGCCCCATCTTGGGGTCAAGCTGATCTTCGAGCCAGTTGGTGACTGCCAAGTCATTCTCCCACAGATATTGCTGCACATAGAACAACGCAAGTTCAGTCAGAGCCACACATTCAAACTTACCGACAAACAAGGCTTGCACGAAAATCACTGTTATTCAAAGTGAGAAAAGTCGAGGCAAGAAGTACTTATAATCAAATTGGTCCTAAAGGTAGCATCAAACTTGCACAATCATTCATTGCACAAAAGTTATGGTAATTGCATTTCCCTGCATAGGCATGAGAACTCTTAAACAGCCATGAATAGGGCCAGGTGACAACCATCCTTAAAACTTGCATTTTCAACAATTGCCAGTATCCGTCTTGTCCCCATTGCAAAAATACTTTAGGTGATCAGAGTGAAGAACTTGTGCTGCCAAATAGCGTAAAATGCCAGCAGAAGCTTTCGCTCTCACCTTGACAGCACCCATTGATTCGACGAACCACCGGCGCAGCATGCTCTCCATCTCCCCGTCGCCGATCTGCGGCCGCACCTGCTGGATGTCTCGCTTGACAGAGTCTTGCAAGAGGCGGCGTCGCAGCCGCCAGTACAGCTGGTTCCGCGACTTGCTCCAAGGCACTACGTCCTGCGTGCACAGTCAACAACAGCGTGGCCACTCAAGTAAAGCTTTTAAAAAACTCGCAGTCCACTGCAAGGGTAAAAAAAAAAAATGCAAGTGATAGCAATAAACTCGAATGTCATACGAACAAAGGCTAGCGGCTTACTGCTTTGGCAAACATGTCCACTACAGTGCCTGAATGATCTCAGTGTGGTCTAGGGGTTCAAACACAAACACTGCCATCGAAGAGATACCGTATGCATGCGAGCATGCATACAACATGCTCGCATGAGTGAAAAATGGTCAGGCCATGAAAATTAAGTTCATTCGGATTAAAAAATGTTTGAAAAAATCCCAAATAATGCCATGCTCCATGATGTTCTTGGGGACAATCGAACTTGGTTCTATTTGGGCTACGGTAACGTCGCTGGTAGTCGCATTGGCTATCGCTGTCGCCGGCCGTTGCAAGCGAAAAAATAGGTGGCTCCTTGAAAAGCGCAGAACAAAAGTTGATGCCGGTTGGGAAAAGATGCATACACGCCTGCTTGGTGAAATCTAAAGACACGGTCTGGGCAGCTTCTACTTGCGCCGACATCGCACAGCACGTGAGCTATTTTGCCACTACCAAAACGCGATCAAACCCACGTGTTATAGGAGCACCATGACCACAAAGTGCTACTGAGCAACAATGAGCAGCAGCGAGCATGTGATACGGACGATGGCTCATACACATTCGGCACAATAACATCATGACCACGTGCGAGATGACAACCATAAAAACAAACGTACAGAAAGCTATAACAACCTACTGGCATATTAATAATGATGATAACCCTCACTGAAGCCAAGAAAGATCAGACGTGGCCTCCGAAACTGGAAGATTATGCGCGCTTCCAATCTTGGAGGCCACACAACAAGCCACTGCAAGCCAAACTCGACCAATCCAACAAAAGATTCAACGTGGCGGCTTTCAAAATCGAGCGGTGTAGCTCAGAACGACCGATTTAGTAGGGAAAATGGAACTTTGGCACATAAATTCGTCCACAAAATCGGTTGCAAAAATGCATTAGCGCAATGGGAACCTTGACGGTGCATTTGTGAAGTCCGAAAAATCCGTCAGCAACTATACAGTAAATGGTGCAAAAAGCCCAATGTTAGTATGCTGGGGGATGGATGCGTTGTGGCAAAGTGGTTACAAACGTCATGTTGCAGAGCGTGCATTAACAGGTTGGAATCTCAGGTTGCGTGCACTTGGAAAATTTTCATGAAGCACTGTGTCTGTGTATTCCTTCTTATGTGTGTCGTCTAAATTTAAATCATGAATTTGCCAAGCAGCAGTTTTAGTGAAGAATATTTCCTTGTGGATTTTATATGCATACACGTACTGATATATATACCGTATTTACTCGCATAATAGGCGCACCCCTAGTTTGGTCGCGGAAAATTCGATTTTTTAAAATTCCACGCATAATAGGCGCACCCCGAACTTGGCCGTGATCAGAAACGATTCTACCCCCAGCGGTACAGTTGGAACGCGGTCCCCGTACCCTGAAGAAAAAAAGAAGGCAAATCGACGAGCAAATAAAAAAAATTCGAAGTGCAACGACCTAACCAACGTGTTTGTCGAAATAAAACTTGAAAAAAAAAAAGCGTCCATGAGCGAAAAAAAAAAAACGGCTGTTCCATCAATTACTGATACCCCCCAAATCGCCGCGCTTTTTGGAGGTCACGTGTACAACGCCGGGGGCTCTATTGAACTTTGGTTCCACCATGGGGAAAAACGCAAGCTACACGGCTGGGTTTAAACTGAAAGCAGTGCAGTACGCGCTGGAGCACGGCAACCGGGCTGCAAGCAGGCATTTCGGCGTTGTAGAAACCAGTATTCGGTACTGGAGGGACCAAGAAGAAAAACTTAAGGCGACGAAGAAGACACGACGGGCTTTCCCCGGTGCCAAGACCAGCAGGTATCCGAACGTCGAAGAGCAACTGGTCCGGCATATACGGGAGCTACAACAAGATGGCTGTGCTGTGTCGTTGGATATTGTGCAGACTGAGGCGCGCAGAATAGCCCGAGCGCAGGGCATCGAAGCAAAAGAGTTCAAAGCCAGCTCCGGATGGACAACTCGTTTCATGCGGCGCCATGGCCTCGTACTGCGAAGGCGGACCACCTTGTGCCAGCGCTTGCCCGCAGCATATGAGGACAAAGTGGTGGACTTCCACAGTTTTGTTTTGTTTCCCTATTCGGAGTTTGACTCCGAATAGGGAAAAGGAGGAACAGCTACGATTTTTGTGTAAATAAATTTTACGTGTGTGTGTGCAGTTGACGGCTCTTGCTTGTTCATTAAAAGGTACGTAGGTATGTTTGTTTTATGCTGAATTAATTGGTAAACGATAAAGTCGCCTTTTACTTGACAAGTGTGCAGATTTAAAGCGCAAGAACCGAGTTGAAAAAATTTTCGAAAATTTTACCCCGCGTAATTGACGCACCCCTAACTTCGAACCGGATTTTCTGATAAAAAAAGTGCGCCTATTATGCGAGTAAATACGGTATATACAGAACCACGCGGCCAGCAACAAACCTCCGAGAGTGTCCTTATGGTCGCCATCTTGGTAATACACAAAAAACACTGAAGGTGCAGCCACGAGACGCTGAAAGAGGGACCCACCTGGATGACTCCTTTCTCTTGCATGCGGGCAGGCATGTCGTGCAGGTCGGCAAATGACAGTGCCACCTGGTGGTACATGGGCAGCAACTGTGTCTCCCGCTTTCTCAGCTCTGCTTCGAGTGCTGCCTTCTTTTCGGGCTCGGCCGTGCCCAGCAGTGACAGGATCTCGCGACACCTGGTAGGACAAAAATGAAGAAACAAATACAATAATTAATTAAAGGTCTTTACGAGCCAAAACCTAGGTGCCATAGCGAGCCACACCAGTGTGCGGGCAGCTCTGGACTAACTTTCAGAGACCACTCACCGTGAATCATGAATTATCATTGATGGCTGATTATGAGATTGCAAAGTCATGGCATATAGTAGCTGATGGCTTATTGCCGACTACTCACTTTCTGCTGATGACTTATCTCTGCTTACTGATTAAGACTAATTACTTATGACTGCTCACTGATTATCTGTGCAATATTCAGTTTTTCAGTGATTGCTAATTACGGCTAACAGCAAGTGACTGATCATAATTCACCACTGAAACTGATCACTACTCACCTGCGGACACTACGACCACGATGAGGTATACTTCTATTAATCGACTACAATTCCTTATCAACTTGGTTGAAACCATACTCCCATTAAATGCACGGCATTTAACTAACCTGGCGTCTACACGGTGCATGGTCTTGAGGAGGTCCTTCTTACGAAAACGGATTTCAACCGTTCCCTCGGGTTCAAGCACGCCACCCCGACTGTCGGGGTCGGCGTACATCTCCATTTGGCGGGGATTAATGGCGGCGTCCACCACAGCCCAAGCGCCACCCCGGAGCTCGCCAAACGGGGGGATGTACACTATCACAGGCTGGCGGTACGTGTGCAGAGCGTCCACGATGTAAGCACCAAACTTCAGCACCTGGTCGTACATGTCTGCAACCGCAGATGAAAGGCACTGCTTGCACAGTTTCCAACTGTTCCCATTTTTGTAGTACACCCAAACCTCAATATAACGAAGTTGCATCTTACACAAAAATAAGTACGTTAATCTGAAAATTCGTCATAGAGGTATGTTCCTAACACTATGTGTACTCTAAGATTATTCTTCATCCACTTTGTTACAACCAATATTTTATTATATCCAGGTTTGTCATATTGAGGTTTGAGTGATTTTTAAACCTAACTGCCAGTGGATAAGACCTTAAGGTAGAGCCAGCACATTGCTTAGCAAGTTGAAGACAAATGTGCGTACATGTCCAGACTCTGCAGAGTCGAGTTGCAATAGTTGTGCTTGTTACGATAGACTATGATGGCCTTCAAAAAGGAGTATGGTGGCCCTTAAATATTTTTATGACCGACTTTAATAAAAAAAATGTACAGTGTCACTCAAACCTAATCTATCACAAAGAATGGAGTATAATAGCCTTTAGAAAAGGGGTAAAACTGCCACCTTTAAAAATGAGTACATTTGCTATCAAAAGCCTGTATGTTGTCCTTCAAGAAAAAAAAAGTACAATGATCATTCAAAAAAAAAATCGACTGCCTTGACGAAAGGATATATAATGAATGGCCTTTAAAAAAGAATAAAGTAGCCGATAAAAACGAATGTTATAGCCTTTAGAAAAGAGCACGATGACCAATCCTAACTAATTGGACTACCTTTAAAGAAAGGAGTAAAATGGGATATTAAATTTATTAATGGCCTTTACGGAGGAGCTACTACGTCCTTTGAAAAAGAGTACAATACTATTAAAGCTAATATGGTGGCCTAAGGGAATGAGGGCCTTCAAAAAGAAGTACAATGGATATATGAAACATGATGGCCTTAAAGAAAGGAGCACTACAGCCTTCAAAAAAAGTTCATTAAAAACTAATTCAAAGGCCTTTAGCAAAGGAGTACAATGGCCTTTTAGAAGAAAACGTAAGGCCCTGGGTAAACCACCTTTCATGCCTCCCGAGAAGCCACGCCAGTTGGCGAAGACAAACAGGGGCAGCTCTTCCCGATTGAAGTCGTTGATGGCCTGCGCCGTCTTGTACGCAGAGTCTGGGAACCACACCTGGCCCGCCTGAGACAGGACCTGCACAGGCACAAAATATGCAAGTAAGCACATGCACAAGGCTTAATTAGGTCCCATCAGGTTCTTAAAAAATTCAAGCAACACCTGATGCTGCCTTGTCTCATCATCTGCACTGGGCTTTTGCGCTTTTTTTTACTGAGTAGACAGGAAAGATGCAAGGTTTTCTGGTTGAATTTTGAGTCAGTACAAAGTCCGTGTATTATATAGATCTAATAGCTCTGTCACTGCACTTCCCATTTCTTTCAGCCAAAGTTACAATACAAATTCAAAGCACAATGCCATCAAGATGTGGACAAAAGCAGATGATGAAAGAACATACCTTGGCCTCCGAGTCGAGGTTGGCAGGGTCGGCAGGGATGTCAATCTCAACCGTCCTCGTCTCGACCGCGACAACACCAACTGGAATGCCACCGAGGCGAGCACGGCCGCAGACAACGGTCTGAGCCCACTGTTGCATCACCTCCATGAAGGAGCCGCGGTCAAAGAAGCCATCTTCCCAGAACCCAGGTAAATCTACGGTTGGGACAAAAAAAAAGTGTAACTGAAAATTTAACTTGACCAAGGGGAACACTGCCAAGACAGAATTGTCCTGTTTTTCAAAGCTTCAGATCACGCACTTATGTTTACGCGGTGACGCTCTAGTAGATGAAATAAGTGATCAGCATCAGCCAGTCTTACAAGCATAGCAGGAGATTTTATCAGGAGATTTCAACCTACTAGATATAGATTGGACCTCTCTTTCAACTACTAAGCATAACGATATCATAGGAGAAGCAATGCTCGACGTTGCTTTTACTTTTGATTTGTTACAAGTTGTTCACGATTTCACTAGGGTGCAGGGAAGTTCGAAGTCAGTACTAGATCTCTTTTTTGTTAGTGGATGTATTAAGTCTTCAACCACCTGTGAAGTGGTTCCTGGTATTTCTGACCACAGTGCTGTACTATTGACCCTGGCAAATGGCTTTATGGCACGGAAACAAAAAGCGTCATGTTTTCGAAATTTTTTGCGAGCTGACGATACATCAATTATAGATCTCCTCTCCCTCAACTTCGACTCGTTTTTAAACAGTACTGCTGATGTGCAAGGCCACTGGGACTCATTTAAAGATTTAGTGAATGAATGTACTGATCGCTTCGTTCCATGTGTTGTCAAAAAGAAGAAAGAAAGGAACCCCTGGATTTCTCGGGACACGTTGCATCTCAAAAGGAAGCTAAAACGATTAAAAAAGCGTCGTAGTCTTGGGAATATCGCTGGTATAAACGAAGACATTTCAGAAATTGCAACTAAATTAAAACACCAAATTCATATTGACAAACAGCTGTATTATGGTGAATCATTACCAAACTTCATTAAAACGTGTCCCGAGAGATTTTGGCAGAGCATTAAGCCTACATCTACTGAATGTAATGTTTTTGTAATTGATGGCGTTGATGTGCATGATAGTAAGGTTATTTCGAATGCCTTTAATCAACAATTTAAATCGGTTTTCATCATTGACAATAATGTTCTTCCCTCATTCGATGCAGATTATCCACCTATACCTGACGTTGTTGTCAGTGAGCACGGCATTCTAAATATGCTACTTAAACTCAATGTTAAAAAGACACCCGGACCGGATAGCATTCCAAACGCATTTTTAAAGCGTTATGCCGGGTGGATCGCCAAATATCTGTATGTTTTATTTTCAAAATCGCTACACGAAGGTCGAGTACCAGATGATTGGAGGGCCGCCAGAGTGAAGCCTCTTTATAAGTCGGGTAAAAAGCAACTTATCTCAAATTATCGTCCTATTTCATTAACGTCAACTACCTGTAAGCTTATAGAACACATAATACATACGCATATCTCTGAGTTTCTTAGTAAGCATAATATCTTAACAAAACACCAGCATGGATTCAGAAAAGGCTATTCAATTTGTACGCAACTTGTCGAGACAATTCACGATTTCGCAACTTCAATTAACAATGGGACACAAACTGACGCCATTTTTATGGACTTTTCAAAAGCGTTTGACAAAGTCTCACACAAGAAATTACTTTTTAAATTAGAGAAAACACTTAAAAATCCGCACCTAATAAAATGGATAGCAGACTACCTTATAAACCGTAAACAATTTGTTGTTTTTAACGAATGCTGTTCAGAAGAGGCAACCGTTGACTCTGGCGTCCCACAGGGTACGGTTCTTGGACCCCTTTTGTTTTCAATTTTTATCAATGATATTGTGAATGAAGTTCCTGTAAAAATCAAGTTGTATGCAGATGACTGTGTCATATATTCTGAAATATCCAATGTAACCGATCAAATCATTCTGAATAGTGCCTTTTATAACATTATGAAGTGGTGTGATTTATGGCAGATGTCAATTAACTTCGATAAAACAGTATTTATGCGAATAACTCACAAGAAAAAACCCTTACTATTTAATTATTCCACCGCAGGTTTCACCCTTTCTGAGGTAACTAACATTAAGTATCTTGGCATTTGGATTACCAATGACCTTAGCTGGACTAAACATATTGACTCCGTAATTACAAACGCTAACCGAAAACTATTCTTCCTTCGAAGAGCTCTAAAACATTCTAATTCCACGGTGCGTACTCTAGCGTACAGGACTATCGTTCGCCCAGTGTTAGAATATGGAGTGATTGTTTGGGACCCCTTCACTAAAGCTAACATAAATAAATTGGAAAACGTGCAGAAGAAGGCAGTCCGCTTTATATTTAATAGCTTTGGACGCACCTCTATAACTGAACTCCTACATCGTGCCAATGAGCCTACAGTTACCGAAAGAAATCGTTTAATACGACTACAATTTCTTTACCAAATAATTAAAGGGCATTATAAGCTTGATGTTTCCAACATCATTTCCTTTTCTTCTGGGTACGCCACCCGCCAAAGGCATCAACTTACAATAACCCCTTTCCGGTCCCGAAATAACTGCTTCAAATATTCCTTTTTTCCTCGTACAGTAACTCAATGGAATGGATTAACTAATAACCAAGTGATGGAGCCGTCCTTAGAGTTGTTTGCAGCAAATTTGACCTGATTGTTCACATCATGCTGTTCTATTTTTTGTTTGTTTGTTTGGTTTATGCAATCTTGAGTGCCAACATTGTGAAAATTATATCTGTAACCACCCTGCTAAAATCTCTGTAATACGGCTTGCAGTATGAATAAATAAATAAATAAATAGCAGAAGAAGACCTCTACCAACAGTCTTCAACCGGCTTGCTTTACGCGAACCAGTTCTGCATCACACTAGCAAAGTTCTTTATTTTGTAACACAAACTAAAAGGGCAATCTGTATCTTTAAAAAAAAAAGGTTGGTGAGCTTACTCGGACTCTCGCGTCCTGCCAGAAGCCACCTGGGGTCGTACGGAACTTTGGCCGGGGTGTACACGACGTCCCTGTCAATGGGGTCCAGTGGCTCCACTATTGGGAGCTTGGCCCCTTTACACTGCGAAAAGGTGGTCGTATAAATCGTTATGCACTAGTCTTGCATTGAGCAGTGTAGCAGTCACAAATTTGCAGATGAAAACAATACACAGCTAACCATAACGCATGTTGCAGCCACAACATATCAAGTGGCAAAATATATTGGCAGAATCTTTGTAGAACGAAGTCATACCAAACACGAAAATACCTTTTTATTCTCGCTCCGTTGTAAGCACATATTTGTTCCATGCTGGTAGTGGCAAGAAACAGTAATGTTACTGAATCAGTATATCTCACACAACTTGTTAGATTCATGTTTTCTAAAACACTGCTTGAGTGTAATAGATCATTCTGATCTTATGTAACCATGATATAATCCTAACATAAATTGGTTCATTAATATTTTTCTTCTCATACCATTATGCATATGGAACTCGGTCACCTCTTTTGATATTAGCCTAATAATCAAGCTGCCTCTGCAATGATTACGTAGTCTAACGTGTTCATGAAGTGATGTTAAATGTAATCGTTAAATAAGATAATTTATTATTGTTATGCTCCACTACCTAACCCCTCTAATGAGGCATGTATGTTCTTTCTAAATTAACAAACGTGAGAGAGACATCAAGCATATATGTCTACATTGTCATACTTCTTCCATAGCTTGCACAACACACTGCTTACCCTTGTGACCACAATGGCACATCACAAATTAGAACTTGGGAACGGACACAAAATGTTTCACAATTCCATGATGATGTTTTGATGTTTTATGGCGCAAGGGCCATTTCACGGCCAAAGAGCGCCAGTTCATCTTACTAAAAAAAATGGACAATGATTGCGATAAGCGGCTGTATAAGGGCCATAAAATTCCTCGCGGTAAGGCGGGTAAAAACATACAAGTGATAAAATCATGACCATGCCGTGAAAGGTGCGTGTGGTGTGAATAGATGACAAAAGTTGGTGATAATAAAAGACGATGGTGGATATGTATGGCATTAGCACAAGTGCCTCACTCGTTAATACCCTTGCGTCCAAGAGCCGTGAGGCAAGTGCTTTCTTGTGTAACCACCGTAGCAAAAACCTCTCTGGAGAGGTCATGCTACGGGATGCTCGGGTATATAATATGAAAACTATGAATTTCTTTAAAAAACGCTAACAATGACTTGTGACTAAAAAGCGGTTCCCTACCCACGAACATTGCAGGGTGTAAAGGTATATGTTGTCGGTAGGGTAATGGAAAGTGTTGTTTTCTTACAGTGTCCAATTGTTTGCACTCAATTAAAATGTGAAGGACTGTCAATGCTTCACCACATCTGTCACACAATGGTGGATCGCCACCGGACAAAAGGTGTGTGTGTTTCGTGTATGTGTGTCCTATCCTGAGTCTCGTTAGTATTACCTCTGTATAACGCGATTTCGATACGGGCAGCCAATGACCAAGGTGTGGCTTAATAACGTGTAGTTTGTTTTGTGTGTGTGTATCCCACTTGCTCTGCCAGTATACTCTGAGGTTTCGTTTGAGAGATGGTTTAAGATCAAGGGCCGCGATTGATATGGGTGTAGGGGCAGTGCTTTTGTGGACGGATGCAGCGAGCTGATCCGCCCTCACGTTGCCTTGAATCTCACGGTGCCCTGGCACCCAGCACACTACAACATGTTGTTTGAGTGTGTATAGTGTGCATAAAATGGAGTAAAGTGAGACGAGAACAGGGTTTTTTTGTTTTTTTAAGACTGTGCAGAGCCGTTATCTTACTGAGGAAGTCTGTATAAATTACTGCTTTTTGTATTTGAAATTGTTTGATGTGTTTAGCTGCCACAAGTATCGCGTAAGCTTCCGCTGTGAAGATACTTGTGCCTGGATGTAGAGGGCCAGCATCCGAAAAAGATGGGCCGACAACAGCGTAGGACACAGAGGAGTTGGACTTGGAGGCATCTGTAAAGAACTCAGGACGTGTGTATTTGTGTTGAAGTTCTAAAAAGTATGTTCGGATGTGGGCAAGAGGTGCATGTTTTGTAACCTCTAGGAACGACACATCGCAGTCTATAGTCTGCCATTCCCACGGTGGCGGATATGCTACAGGAGCCATTAAACTGTGTTCTAGTGAGATTCCAGTTTCCTCAGCTAGACTCTCCAGGCGAATAGAGAAGGGCTGCCTCATCGAAGGCCTGTTTTGGAACAAAATTGAGCTCGACAAATCATTAATAGTAGAGTATGAGGGGTGCTTCTTGTCTGCTTTCACCTTAAGGTAATAAACAAAGGACATGTAAGTTCTCTGCAGATGAAGCGACCACTCATTTGACTCAACATAAAGGCTTTCTACGGGGCTGGTGCGAAAAGCACCCGTAGAAAGGCGGATGCCCAAATGGTGCACGGGGTCCAGCATCTTCAAAGCACTTTGAGTCGCAGACTGATAAACAACGGCCCCATAATCTAAGCGGGTGCGAATGAGGCTTCTATATAGGTTCATGAGACATTGCCTGTCACTACCCCACCTAGTACGTGACAACACTTTTAAAACATTCATGGCTTTTAAACATTTTGTTTTTAGATACTTGATGTGCGGTACGAAGGTCAACTTGTTGTCCAAGATTAATCCTAAGAATTTATGCTCCGTATTAACAGACAGACGTTGACCGTTCAGTTCAATGTCGGGTTCTGAGTGCATGCCTCTCTTTCTGGAGAACAGGACACACGTGCTTTTTTGTGGGTTCAGTCGGAATCCGTTTTCCTCTGCCCATTTTGAGAGCTTGTTTAAACCTAACTGAACCTGCCGCTCACACATTGCCAGATTGCAAGACCTAAAGCCAAGCTGGACGTCATCGACATATGTACAATAAAACATACTGCGAGGGATGGTCAAGCGCAAGGAATTCATTTTTATGAGAAAAAGTGTGCAGCTAAGTACACCACCTTGTGGAACGCCTGTTTCCTGGACAAATGTTTGGGAATGAACCATGCCCGCTCGGACACGGAATGTCCGGTTTGACAGGTAACTTTTGATTATGTGAAACATTCTTCCGCGCACGCCAAGGTGGGATAGGTCTCTTAGAATGCCAAAACGCCATGTTGTATCATAAGCCTTTTCGATATCGAGGAACACAGAGAGAAAATATTGTTTATGGACGAAGGCGTCTCTGATCTGTGCCTCGATACGAACAAGGTGGTCTGTCGTGGATCTACTCTCTCGAAACCCGCACTGAAATGGGTCGAGCAAATTGTTTGTTTCAAGAAAGTGTACAAGTCGGCAGTTTATCATTTTTTCGAAGACTTTGCACAAGCAGCTTGTAAGTGCAATAGGCCTATAACTCGAAGCTAAAGAAGGGTCCTTGCCCTCTTTCAAAATGGGAATAACAAAAGGCTCTTTCCAGGAGGTAGGAATAGTGCCAGAAGACCAAATAGCATTGTACAAACGAAGTAAGGTTTTTCGGGTTTCGTTTGGTAGGTTCTTTAACATTTCATACATCACACGGTCAGAACCTGGGGCAGAAGTACTGCAGGAGTTCAGAGATGTTCGGAGCTCAGCAAGACTGAAAGCTTGGTTATATCCTTCGTATCTAGTGGATTTGTGTTCAAGTTTCTGCTTTTCTATTCTTGTTCTGTATTTTTGGAAAGTGTCAGTATAGTGGGACGAGCTGGATACCTGTTCGAAGTGTGCACCGAGGAAGTTTGCCTGATCTTCCAAGGTATCACCCTGAGTGTTTACGAGTGGAAGTGTGTGTACTTGCTTTCCTGCTATCCTACCGACCATGTCCCAGACTTTAGCCTCCTGTGTGTATGAATTAACCCCTGATAAAAACTTCTGCCAGCTTTCTCTTCTGGCCTGCCGACGCGTTCTCCTGCCTTGAGACTTTATTTTCTTGAAGGTTTCAAGATTTTCGGCTGTCGGCGAGTTCCGAAGCAGCCTCCAAGCTCTGTTTTGCTGTTTGCGCGCGTTTCGGCATTCAGAGTTCCACCATGGCACACGTCGTTTTCCAGGGTGTCCATTTGTTTGTGGGATGCATTTTGTTGCAGCATCAATCAAAAACGCTGTGAAGTAGTTCACAGCAACATCAATGTTCAAAGTACAGATGTCATTCCAACATAGATTAGCAATAGTATAAAACTGTTCCCAGTCGGCTCTGTTTATGAGCCACTTGGGAACACGTGATGGACACTCAGTTACTGTCGTTGTGCTCAAAACTACGGGGAAGTGGTCACTTCCGTACGGATTACTGACGACTTTCCACTGGAGTAGAGGCACAAGAGATGGAGATACTATGCTCAGGTCTATGGAGGAGTAGGTGTTATTAGCGAGATTATAATAGGTTGGTTCTTTTCGATTTAGGAGACACGCGCTCGACGAGAGAAGGAACTGTTCGATCAGTCGACCTCGCGCGTCATACCGAGAGTCACCCCATAGCCTGCTATGCGCATTAAAGTCTCCAAGGAGAACATAAGGCTCCGGAAGTTGATCAATTAAAGAGTGTAAATCACGTTTTTGCAGCTGATAGCTAGGAGGAATGTAAATAGTGCAGATTGTGATCAGTTTATCAAAAAAAAACCGCTCGAACAGCCACTGCCTCAAGGGATGTTTGGAGTTGTAAGTGTGTGCATGCAATTCCTTGATTCACTATGATGGCAACACCTCCGGATGATGTCATGGCATTATCGCGGTCCTTTCGAAAAATAACGTATTTGCGAAGAAAATTTGTGTGTTTTGAATTAAGGTGTGTTTCTTGTACACACAGCACTTTTGGTGAGTGTTCGTGTAGGAGTTCTTGGATGTCGTAAAGGTTTCTGAGAAGGCCCCTGACGTTCCATTGTATAATTTGAGTGTTCATGGTGAATGTAAAATAATGCTGTGTGTACGAAAAGCAAGTGGCTGTTTAGACGGGGAGTTTGAGTTCACTTAACAGGACCGTCACCAGGCCCTGTTATTTGCTTTTTTGTTTTCTTGGCGCGCTCCAAGGAGCCACGCCGCTCTTTCGGCACCAAGGGCGCCGACGTATCCATTGCCTCCTCAGAGGCACTGGATGCCCGCACGTGCGGGCTGTTAGTTTGGATTTTGGACCTCGCCTGGTGAGGGGAGGCCTTGAGACTCGAAGACTCTGGAGTCTCCGATCTCTGTTTGGGAGTAGGCGGTGTAGCCTGGGCTACAGCCGCCTTGGGGGCAGGTGCCACAGCCGACGGCTCGCTCTGCGCGGGCCGAAGGGGTGGCGAGGGCTGGTGCGGCGTTGCCCCCTGACGCGCCGCATCAGCATATGTTGTGCCGTAAAATGGCGACACTCTTCGTCTTGCTTCTTTGAATGTGATGTTTTCTTTGACTTTAAGAGTGATTATTTCTTTTTCTTTCTTCCAGTTAGGACACGAACGCGAATACGCGGCGTGTTCCCCGTCACAATTCACACAGTGAGGCGTAGTAACACAGTTATCAGATGGGTGGCCGTGGCTACCACATCTTGCACAAGTTTCCTGACCCCGGCAGTTCTGCGAGCCATGACCAAATCGTTGACATTTATAACATCGTCTTGGATTGGGAATGTAGGGACGGACAGAGAGTTTGATGTAGCCTGTGTCTATAGATGAAGGCAGTGTGCTAGATGCAAAAGTGAGTATTATATGTTTGGTAGGTATTTCTTTGTTGTCGCGTCTGATGACGATTCGTTTCACATCCGTGACATTTTCCTCTTTCCACCCTTCAAGCAGTTCCTGTTCAGACATTTCAAGAAGGTCTGCTTCTGAAACAACTCCGCGTGAGGTGTTCATTGATCTATGAGGTGAAACAGATACTGGGATATTACCAAATGCTTTGAGACTGCCAAGTTTTTCATAGTGGTGTTTTTCTGTCAGCTCAAGGAGAAGGTCTCCGCTAGCCATCTTTGTAACCTTGTATCCTGGGCCAAAGAGCTCAGTCAGAGATTTAGCAACGAGAAACGGAGATATGGCTCTGGCTTGTTTTGTTGGCTTTTCGCTGTGCACTACATGGAATTTCGGAAAGCATTGTCTGGGTTGGTTGAAAATTAATATTTCATCGGTGCGTCCCCTCTTAAGCGGAAGACGATCTAGGAGATGGGGAAATGCAGGTGTTCCCATAGTAGTATATTTTTTTTCGGCAGCAATGGCGACCACCCACCATGGAGTCCAACCAGGGGACGCTGAAGCACTTAATAATAAGGCTGCAGACGCCAGCCGTACATTGCCACTATAACCAAATATAACTACTCAAGGTTGAGTAATTACACAAGGTTAACCCTTGCCGCCAGGAAAAAACGGAAGTAAATGGAAGAGAGAAGAAGACAGGACCGATTTAAAGATGAGAAAAGACTAAGATGTAGGAAGAGAGAGATAGGAAAAGGCGACTGCCGATTTCCCCTGGGTGGGTCAGCCCAGGGGTGCCGTCTACGTGAAGCCGGGGCCAAAGGGGTGTGTTGCCTCTGCCGGGGGGCCTTAAAGGTCCAATCACCCAGCGTCAGCTCAACCCCCAGGATCCCCTTTTCCCCGGACACGGCAAAGCCACGCACGGCTAGGCGTGGGAGGAAGTCGAAACTCCCCCGTTAGCTCGGGTCCGTGGTGTCGCTACACACCAAACGCCTACTTGCGCAGGCGCCCCTGCGGGGTGTTTCACAATTCCAGGTGACATGTTTTCTCTCTGCCTCTTCTTCATTGAATTGATACTGTGCCTTTATAAGTCTCGAATAAAATGCGGAAAAAGTAAAAAGCTAAAAAGCTCCGTCACACCTTTGGCATGTATGACAGCCACTTGAGCATGACGTAGGTGCCCTCCAGGTCGTCGTGAACGGTGACGTGCGAGACGCCGTTGGGGTACATGATCTGCACACCTCCCAGCTGGTTGTTGGACGTGTACACCTCACGACCTAGAAGCTGAAGGAGCACACAGAAAAAAAAAAAAGAACTCGTCTTAGTCATTCCAATCAGATCAATTTTCTAGATAAGTGTAGCTTCCCAATTACTTTCCATGCCATCAACTTGGTGCATCAACTATTACGATATGAACCAGGAGCAGCAGCAGAGGGGGAAGAATGGTTTTCCACCCCTAAATTTTTCCCTGCCTCCGCCCCCCGTCCCCTCTTCTGCCCCTTTCCTACAAAAAACCTCTGTGGCGTCGCCCCTGATATTAACCAGCAATACCAAATGCTGGAAGTACATGCAGTAGGTTTGCAATTTCTTTCATGTGAGTGAGCTTTAAAAAAATTTGGGCTCCTAGAAGGGATCTTACATGTGTTGAAGTGAATCAGCCAGCCCAACAAGCAACCATCCTAGAAGGGCATTCATGCTGATGTGAGAAGCTCATTTGTTGCAAAGTCTCACTAAGAGCAAAGGTAAACGAACCTTGTTCAAGGCCCCAGCACCAGTGAGGATAATGTGAGAGTTTTCGAGCTGGATGACACGCTGTCCGAGACGGACCAGGTAGGCGCCTATACCGATGGCACGGCAGGTCACCTGTACACATCGTGAAAAGAAATGAGAAAACCAAAATTAAATTCACGCTTTCCTCGTCGTCCTACGGATGCTTTTCTATTTTACTGATCCTAACACCACTTTTCAATTTCGTCGGGCCCAACACTTACCTCTTTTCTATTTTCATTTTCACTGCATGCACAACTATTTATTACAGGGCACAACCCAGCTTGCATATTGTGACCCAAGACAAGTACATGCCTTGTATAAAAGAAAGCGAACACAAATCACAGAAGCCAATAAGGCTAAGATCGCCACTCTGTTTACAAAGACACTGTAAGCTTTAGAGATAACAAGGCTTGCCTGGAACATCAGAAAACTGGCTAAGCCATTATAAGATGAGCTTTTCCAACTGCAACACGATATCCAAACAAAATTAAATTGCAGTATTGACATCCTGAAGATCACAGGGAGGACTCAACATTACATTTTACGGGAGATGTTTCGTTTTAAGTGCAGCCAAACAAGGGAATGCTATCGCTTTTTCATTCTTCCACCTCATCAGAATGCCATCAGAGTGGGTGAGAATCAAACCCATGGCACAGCACCGGAATGCAACATACATTAATGTCGCGGACAGTATAAAAAAAAAGTCGGTCAAGAAATATGAACTGACCAAGCTGATGGTGACGATCTCTTCGTAGGCCTGTGACGTTTCGCCTGCGATAAGTCCAGCGTACTTCAGGTTTTCAACGCCAAGCCCGTCCACCTTGCCTGTGAGCAGAATGAAAAACCTCGTCTAAATTTGAAGAAATATACTTTTTCACAAACCACTAAGTTTCTATAATAAAAAGTGGAAGAACTGACCAATGATGTTGGTTATCTTGTACCGCTTCTCGCCTTCGTCGTCAATGAGCTCCGCGTTGACCGAGTTCAGGGCGCTGACTTTCTTGAAATTCTCCGGTGTTAGGTAGAGATACCGGTAGCCCTAACAAGCAAAGTAGGAGTGAGGTGAATATTTTTTGGCTCTGCCATAGGGACACTAGACAATTGATAGCGACTGTAGTAGTTTTACATCTCGACACCTCAATATGAATATGAAGGAAGCCACAGTTAAGGGCTCTGGAAATTTACCACCTGGTGTTCTTCGATGAGCACCTAAACCTGAGAGACACTAAACAAAAAGAATGATTTTTTTCGTATAAGTAAATTACTATTCCGCAGCATGAAAAGCACAATCTTACCAACCAGAAAACGTTTGCTAAGCGAGAAAAATGGCAAGAAAAAAAAAACATGCATGGCGATGCCAGCTTCCGCACTGGCTTGATGTCACAGATTTCGATGACCCCTACTTAGATCTCTGCATCCGTTTGTTGCTAAAAATGATTTACATTGTGTCTTATAGCACGTTCCCGAAAATTTCGCTCAAGAAATGAGGCAGCAATATGCAACAATACTAAATTTGCGACGTCAGACTGATGTTCTTGCAGTGAACTTTACGCGCGATATGCGAAACTCATTTCACTTCATGATCTAATAATTATGCTACGATGGCCAAATTAATGACAATACAGTCCTGAAAGAATCTGTATAAACCGATTAAACATTTCACTTCAGTGTCCTTTGAACATCATGAAGAAAGCTTAATAAACAATGTACAGGTACCTATAAAGAAGTGGGGGATAAAAAAGCTTTAGACGACGTTCTAACCTTGTCAGGCACATCGGGGTCAACCCATGCAATGTTGAACAGGTGCTTGAGCTCCTCTGCAAGTCCAATCCTGGCACCACTGTTGGCCGAAATGTAGAGTCGTGGAATGCCCAATGCCCGAGCCCTCTCGGATGCTTTCTGCACGTTTGGCCAGACATAGCACGTTGAGAAAGACACGATGCCCTAATGGTCACAATTGAGAACTCACGAAAAAGAGAAGATCCTCCTGAGGCCCGAAAGTGCCGAGAAGGAATGTGATGTCGTTGGCGATGACAATGATGTCACGGCCCTCCGGGTACTCGGGTGTCACGAGCGTCATGCGCCAGGCCACCATGCCAACCTGTTTAAATTGAAAAATGGGAAAGTGAGATTGGAGAAGCACTGACACAATTTTTTTTTTGTCAAATGAAAAGTCAGGCTCTCAAGAGACCACAAATGTTCCGATAAGCGAGAGTGTGCCCTGAAAAATACATTTTTAAAAAATTTAATTTAAAGCCTACTGTCATCAGTGCCCAGTACCCTAACCTGAGGATACATGGTACCCTCTACCCTTATACTGGACCGTAAACCCCTACATTTTCTGCAGCACCGTGAAAATATAAGCTTCTTGCCATGTGCTCCGACAAGATATTGCAATGCTTCCATGGCATGAGATCACCAGGATTGATACTGTAGCCCCACGTCACACCGGTGTTCATGTCAATAAGTGCATGTCAACAAGATCTACAATTGCTAGACGATCAGTTAGTCATCAGTATACCTAAATTATGCCACCTATATTAAATAACTATAGAGCTTTCACCATCAGCTCTGAATTTCGGTGGAACAGCGAAAGCGCCGCAGGTAGCACCGGCCGTAATTCAGCCTGGTACTTATCCACTTTGGAATGCAGTTGCAACATGCCCGCAATTGTCACTGAAGCTAAACCAATGCCTGGTTACATTGCGTTACGTACATCGTTTTCGCCGGGTAGTCGCTTCTGCTCAACGAGTCGTCCCTGAGAGTCCATCACCAGCTCGATGCAGCTCAGCAGTGATGCTGGAATGTCCTCGCCTGGCCGCATCTCGACGTGTTCCTCCCACAGCCTGATCAAGGCCTACAACAGGTAAAGGAGAGATGTGGGGCAAATAAATAGAACACAATCACACTCTAGTTTGTCGGAACAGCATTCATGCATGACACAATGACATTGCTGCAAGTGGTTTGGGACTCAGCAGTTTTACTGTGCCATGAAGCCTAACTGCTCGATAAAAATTATTCTGGGGTTTTGCGTGGTATAACCACCACACAATTTCGAGGTGCGCTATAACGGAGACTGCAGATTAAGCTTGCCACCTGCCATTTCTTAAGGCGACATTTTACTCTTAATTTTCAAACATGCACATGAATATTGGTTGTGTTTCGTCACATCAAGCTGCTGATACGGCACCAGGTACAAATCGGGCTCTCTTGCAGTCAAAGTGGTTCCAACAAGACAACGCAATCGCAAGCTGTAAGAGTGCATGTGCAATAATGCCAAGAACATTCCACGCGATGCACTGTGCAGCCCCCTCCCCCCCTCAAAAACAATTGCCATGGCTAAAACTCGAGCAAGCACACTTGTACTTAGCAGCACAACATCTCAACCACCATGCTACCCACTGCAAGCGAACTTCCAGCCCAGGTTATCAGAGCTGTCAATGCAACCGACCTGTCGGAACATGTCGGGAAAGTCGTAGACATATGTTGTGCCGTTCGACTGGGCCTGGAACCGCTTCTGCTGCAGGTAGTCCTTGGTGAGGTACGGCGTGGAGATGGGCAGTCCGTGTAGCGGACCTTGCCGGTGCGGCCCCCACGCCTCAAACTGCATCAGGCCGGTCTCGGGGTCCAGCCTTTCTTTGTACAGGGCAATGTCCAGGTAGTAGCCGCTCTCGTTGGCCAGGAATAACCGGATGGGCACGCACTTGCCGTTCAGGCTAGGCCTGCCGGGAAACCAGGTCAAGGAGGAGGGCATGACAGTGGTTTAGAGGGAACCAAGATACAATGTGAACCACTGCCAGTCAAAACAGTGACAGTAGAGTTCAAATCTAGACTGCCAGCTCAAACATACAGGTGCAAAAAGTAAAGCAAGGACTACACTCTGTGCCACCTGCTTCCGAGAATGAAGTTTTTTTACAGAACCAGGTACCCTCCCATTTCACATGCAACTATAACAAACATTCCTCAAGCTAAAAGACAGATTTCAAATCTGTAAACAAGGGTTGTTTGCTTGAACCAAGGTTTCAATAAATTGACTTGTCTTCCTTAATGCTAGGACTGACTTCAGCTCTAGCATCAAGGAAGACAAGTCCGCTTTTTGAAACGTCGGCTTGAACAAACAACCCCTATTCATGAATTTTATTTCATCGCAAGCTTCTATCTTCCCCTCCAGCAGTTTTTTTTTTTTCGATTTCCAAAGACAGATTTAAGTCGCTTGCAATTGCTCGCACAAAACAAGGGCTTGTTTCCTAGTATACATTAAATATCTTCAGTTACAAGAGTAGAAATATGAAAGAAATTCGATGTACAAGAGTGGCAAAGTGATGTTTAGTTAACACTGTTTTATAATTATAAAACAATGCTATCCCAGCTACATAAGTGGCCTGCTAAAAAAAATGTACTGCAGTGAAATAGCCCTGTAATAAAATGGTGCCTATAGTTAAGGATTACTAAAGCCTGTGCTGAATTACAAGTTTTACAGTGCACAACCCTTACAAGGAAGCCGCCTTTGTGAAAAAGTGTTTTGAATGTTTCTGGCATTTCATCATCAAGGTGTTTGTTTAACTGCACATCATGCACTTGTTTTAGTTAAGTAACCTTTAACGCATGAGATCTTTTCCCAACTAGCCCCTCAAAATATTTTAACCATAATATGTGGTGATAACAGAATATTATTGTCATGTTAGAAGAGTGTCACAAGTACACCCCTTTTTAGAGTGTATGTTTCCTCAAATACAAGCTTGAGAAAGTGTCCGAATCAGAATTACTACTCAAAGTTGAGCTTTGATCTACTAAACTAACGTTTGCACTCTTCGCAGCATATCTCGTCCCCAACCTACAGATATCGTCATCTGTCATTCCTGCCTATTCGTTCTTCACGTAGCATTTTCTAAGTAGCAAGCTAATCAACAAAAAAAGAATGCAAGCAAGTCAGATGGCAATAATTGCGACAGTAAGACACCATGCTCTAAAAGTATCTTTTTGTTGCACTCCAAAGGGTGCACTTTAGAAGTGTTTCTGTTGTACCTCAAGGGGTGTTAGAAACGATTGCAGTCTTTGAGACTAAGGTGCAACTGTTTGTGCAACTGGAGCCTGTCTTACAGTAAAGCTCTTCTGTCCGCTGTTTGTACGAATCATGACGTAATAAAGAAATTATCATCATCACAACGGCACAGCCACGTCAAGCCTTAGGCATAGCCTCGCCTAGTGAAGCGAAGTTAATCATAGGCAAGCCAAATGAAGCCAAGCTGACCATGATAATACCTAATTAGCCTAGCATAATTAATCAAATTAAGTCAAGTCTTGAATAGGTTTAATTAAATCGAGTTGAGATATTCGTGTATTAAGTCATGCTTGGCATAGAGGTACTTTTACAGCACAAACACAGACACACCACAAAAAAAGAGAGGACACACACAAGCGCTTTTCTTCATTTCTTCTCATACGTAATACACTGCTTCATTTATCAGCTCCGATTACAATTTTGTGTGTGTATTTTTGTCGATTGCATGGCGCACGTGCGGTATGGCTGCCTTGGAGGTACATATGCATCGACTTTTCCCGAAATAAAATCAGTTAGTCAGTGCTTGTGTGTGTTGTCTCTTTCTTTGTGGTGTGTCTGTGTTTGCACTGTAAAAGTACCTCTATGATCATGAACTAATAGGCACAAAATATGTTTTACTGTAGTCATGCGAGGCTCGGCAAGATGAGCCAAGCTAATTCCAATTAAGACAGCATAGTCAAGTTAGGCTATTAGCTAATTAAGAATAGGTTGACTTAAAATGTGAGCTTATTGTTATCAAACCTCGAATATGCAAATCAGGCCAATTATTTAATTAAGCTACTTGGTGCTGTGATTGTCAAGTGATTCCCAATCGCACCTGATCAATACCTAGCCAAAACTAGTGATTTTATAATATGATCCCTAGAACACTGTGCATTGACGTATGAATGCATGCATGCCTAGCCATGCCTAGACCAGCCAAGATTCTACCAGCTCTGCTCTGCCCAAGCCTTGTGAGACACAGTGCAAGCAACACACATTTTTTTATGTTGCAGCACTGTACTGCCAAGTATGGGACAGAATATAACGCTTGCAAAAGCATAAACTAATCCTCAAGGAGCGGTGTTGCTTATTGGTGCTCTTTGCCCACACCTAGCCCTTGCACCAATAAACACCATCAATGCCGTCAAATGGGGGTTTGTCCTCTTTCCAATCCACGTGCCACCACTTTCTTTGCACTTACACGCTGGGCCCAGGCACGTCCTCGGTGAAGACCATGCGGCAGGGCGTGGAGCTTGCGTCAATGCCCCTTTACGAGAGGCCAAGCATGCGGCCCCAAAACCATGCAGTGGCAGCAAGCATGCGCAGGGGGCGGGCAGAGGTCAAGCAGGAGGGGGAGGGGAGCCATGGAAAGCAAAGGTCAAAGGCAACAAGACGCCGCTATACAAATGTAAAAAACTAAAGCCTAGCAACACAGCACACCCAGCAACAACAAAGCGCCATCTACAGCGTGACCCACATCGCGACAATCAGTTTGTGAATTGGGAATGTGAGACCCGAAATGGCGGGCTGCAAGTGTGCACACACACAAAACCCAAGCCAGCTTTGGGGTCCTGGCTTCAAACCAACCGAAGACTCTAACAATGAAAAATTTCATAATTTATCACTTCACTAGCTTCAATATGCTCGCTTTCCTTTCAATTAGATTGAGTAAAGGACAACCTGTCAGCTTGTCCTTCTGATGATTTTACCAGCTGATTTCAGGCAGATCTTCAAGCCACACTAGATGAAGTATGCCAATTCAAACTCAATTCACCTGACTACAGCTTACACAGGAAAATCGTGCAATTACATTGAACGTTACACCGAAACAATTTGCATCATCTTTTATACACAGGTGAAATTTCAGTAGCACAGGCATCTGTCGCTTTTCCCGGTTATTCCAAAACAAATGCATGCACAACAGTACACAAGAAATCCCACAAATTTAGCAAACAAGTGCAGAAAAATAATTCCCACAATGAACACTGTCAGGTAGTGAACAAAATTAAATTTCATGCAACATGTGCAACATGCATTTTCACCCTCGAGAGCTACGCTGGCACTATGAGTACAAACGAGTCCACATGTATCCAGGCAAGCATTGGCACAAAGCAGTTAAGCACACACAAAAATAAACAAAGCAGGAATTTTGAAGCACTGAAACAAGATTAGTGCCACAGACAAATAGATATGGAATGTAAAAGCAAGTTTCGCGTCCATTAGCAAGAATCATTTTTTATCATTATATACATTTGCATGAAAAGTGCACAAGTAAATTACGTACATACAAATCTACGTAACATACACTTGTGTGTAATGTACATTTGTACTAATCGTGGCGTACATTTATACATAAAATAGAGTTAAGCACACACAAAATTATGTACATTTATACATAAGGTAAAAATGCACGTAAAACCAACAGTTATAAACTAGCTCGGTCCAGCATCTTTGCCTTGTGCAACAAAGATTGCCCAACAAAACCAGTAACGAGCAAAAAATAAGTTACAATTACTATATTACAGAAAACGTAACCCTGTCACAGTTTTAACGAAGTAATGCATCATTACAATTACTGAGAACTAGTACAGTTGAACCCCTTTATAAAAGGCATGCTCCGGGCAGGAATTCTCGTCTCTTGTATGAGATGTCTCTTATAAGCATGGTACTACGTATGCATTTTGCTATCTACTCGTATTTTGCTTTAGGCACACTGGTATCTAATATACCCATTTGTCTCTTATATCAGAGTCTATTATAAAGGGGTTCGACTGTAATGCTGTGATCTTTTCACTGCGGTAAGACCAGTAACACAATATGTCACACACGAAACCGCTACATTTTATTTAAATTTAGATTCACGAAAACATACGATTACCTTTTTGCATTAAATATATGCATCAATGTTATACCAAGACTCAGTGTTCTTCGGTTATTCTATCATTGCCATAACATCATTATGCCAATGCATGTTAACGTAACATTACAGGAACGTTTATCAAAGTAACAATGCCAGTGCTGTGCAAAAAAGTAAGTGTTTTGGTTACACAAGTTACCCCAAATGAAAAATTTGCATGTTGCAGGTTAACGAAAAGTTAATGAAAAAAGTGACCGCTTAGCATTAATATGCAACTAGCAACTACTTATTTCCCAATACTGTATGAAATTGACAATTTACTTTAATGAAAAACTCGAATGCTCCACCCAAGATGCATTATGATGATATTTGTACAGATTCTCGAAGGCACTAGAAATAAACGTGATATGAATACAAATGCTGATCGCCGGATTGTACGGAGCAGCATTCAATATTGTTCCCACTTACCGAATCGTCATTTTGATCTCGGCCTGAAGGACGCGGAGCTTCCAGAGCCGAGGACCATACCTCATCACCATGTCCCTGACGTTTTCGGCAATCTACAAGGTGAAAAGCAGGATTGAGAAATAAAATTTCTATAGTAACTTCAACACTTCCCATCATGTTTTCTAACACTGTCATTTTAATGGGGCACATAATAGCACAAACTTGGAAAAAATACAGATTCTACAAAAGGAGGAAGCAGAAAGGTCGGGCGCTAAACTTCAACTGTTTGTTCGAAAGAACAAGCCATCGGATTACAACTCTCTGTGCATGCGTGCATCAAAATCGGTAGCACTGGTCACACTCAAAAAGCTACAGGTCATTTTGGTAAAGTGGAATAGATGGATCAATAATGCAACCTGTGCCTCTTTTCTCAATGTGAATAAACAGCTGAAGTTAAGCGCCCGACTTTTCTGCTCCCTTTTAATTGTTTTCTAGAATCTGTTTTTCTAAGTTAGCACTATTATGTACCCCATTGACGTTAAACAACTTGCCCAACAACGAGTTCTACAGAAACTTTAGCCATGCTTCAAAGTTAATTTCAACACCCGTGAACATTGGCATTCAGCCAGACGTTCAGAAGTAGCCAAAGAAATCTTGTGCCGCTTTATGAAAATTTGGATGTAGTTTTTTTTTTTTTCCTAAGAGAGAGAAAAGTTTTCTGTTTTTGTAATAGAGTCCCAAGTACGCCTAAACCTGTCAAATAAAATGAGTAACTTTACATGCACCTTATGTGCTCATTTGTAAATCTGCATAATACGCACCCTAGCTGGGTCCATCGTAACCTTGGGCACAAAGTTCAGAAAGATGTGGTTGCAGTCGGTCCTTTTGGCCTGCAATGATAAAACACGGCAAGGCAGCGGGGTCTAAGTCATGAAATAAATGTGTTCAATATCAACGTACATTTACATATTATTACTCAGAAGAAAAAACTGTTTCCAGCATTTCACACAAACGGGCACCAAAACTGGAACGAATATTCAGAAAACAGTTCGTTCAGTTGTCAGCTGTTACCAGCAGTAACCACCTTGGTTACTCTTTGAATTTATGCACTCATCTAACTTGCGAAACGGCAAAATATCATCGACTTTTTAAGAAAACAGCATGCGAGAATATTCTGTGTCCATTCAATTCCACATATGAAACAATGAAGATCTTTGGGTTGTGAGGGTGGCCGAGAGAGGGCGTTACGTGATGGCACCACCATCATCATTGGGACGAGGAGTTGTGGGGGTTGCGTGTGTGGGAAAAGGGGAGTTCGGGGTGGTTGTGGGGAGCGGCAAGACGAAGCGGTGTGTTGTGCGTGATTTAGGGTTAGCGCATGACAGGGTATTCCCACAACTTTAACCATACACCTAAGAGCACTAAAGGCCAAACTGTGCATTTACCTGTAGAAAGCTTTCTTGTAATGCTTCCCACAATTCAATGCAAATCTTAATGCGAATAGATGTAATTATAAGAAATGGTTATCTGTGATTCTTATAATAAGGAATTATCGGATAAACTCGTGCCGAGGAAAGACACTCAAACTACAAGCACTAATCGCGGCACACTGGTAGTGGCGAGCACAAGTGTCAAACATCAATACTACGATGGTCGTTGAGGCAAGTCTTATGTGCGAGTTATAGAAAATCTCAGTGCTGTCGCTGGTGCTTGTGCTAAATCTAAACACACTCGACGGCTCCCACTCTGTGCGCAATCTTCTTGGAAAAGTCTAAAACTATCGCGAAGCTTCCCCAGACATTTAGGACCAGCCTCCACCAAGCGATGGTAACAGTTTTCGATCAAAGCCCGATGACATGAAAATAAAAGAATAAGCATCTGTGCCAATATTATTGTACACCCGAGCCTCAGTAACGAACCCAGATATAACGAAACATTGGTTATAACGAAGTAAATGAAGAAGTGTTTTGCATTAGCTATGTTAAGAATGTCCTTTTATGACGAATTTTGAGATTGAGTGTAGTTGAGATTTGAGTGTAGTTAATGAGATTTGAGTGTAGTTAATGACGATTTCAAGCATACGGCAAGTACTACAAGAGCTGCGACACTTTTCTTAGAGAAGTTTAGAACAGGCGAACACAGAAGGTGCAGTAAAAGCAGAGCATTTCAATTAAACATGCACTCACCACTGGGTGGGTGAAAGCCACCTCAAGCTCGTCCATGGCTTCAAGCAGCAGACGCTCGCCCTCATTTTGGAGATACTCGTACGAGGCCTCCTACACAGAAAAAAATACGACCACGTGCTTACTACACGAACCAGTGCTCAAATTTTACTGCAATGAAAAGCCCCCCCGACTGGAAACTCCTGATTGACAAGCAAACAATGCAGAATTGAGAGTTCCGACGTATGCGCTGAAGTATTTCTACATATGCACTGTAATATTTATCTATGTATGTATCTTTTTAAAGTTCAGTTATAGCACTCTGACAACCAATTAGAAACTTGGCCTTCGCAGCAGGGAGCCAAGCCACAGCACTGAAATTAAAAGTTCTGGAGTGAACGCTGATGTAGCGCCCTCGTTCGGGCGGCGCGCAAACCGGAGAGCGCGCGATGACGACAGAAAAAAATAAAGAAGGCGCTAGGCCGTGGCACGTGAAGCCACGGCTTACGTTCCGGGCTGGCATCGGTTATCGTTCAGGCGTGTCTTACTTCGCTCCTGTGGCATAAGCCTACAAGTGGTGACCTCGGACGAAGACATTGACTGACTCGAATGCACCCTAACCGAACAAGCCTCACGTCCGCAGGACGTCTCGGCCGTGCAACTGCGTCTCCCATCTTTCTGGCCACAGGACCCGCAAGTTTGGTTTCATCAGGTCGAGGCGCAATTCTCCCTGTACCGCATCGCCTCGGAAACGACACGCTACTACCACGTAGCCTCCGTCCTTCCTCCTGACGTTGCCAGCGAGCTCTCCGACGTCCTCTCCAACCCCTCGGACACTACGCCATATCAGCACCTTAAAACCAAGGTGCTAGAACGATTCATGCCTTCGGAACGCGTCCGCCTACAGCAGCTCCTTGCAGAGGGGGACCTTGGCGACAGGCGCCCCTCCCAACTACTGCGCCGAATGCGAGAGCTTCTTGGGAAACACGACGTCTCTGCCCACTCAGCGTTGCTTCGCGAGCTCTTCCTCCAACGCCTTTCTCAGCCAATCCGCCTCGTCCTCGCGGCGGCCGGCGACGTCAATCTCGACCGCCTGGCGGAGCTCGCCGATCAGGTTCATGAAGCGAGCTCCCTATCTGTCAGCGCTGTCTTACCACCAGCAGACACAGCGATTTCGCGCCTTGAGGCCCGCATCGACGAACTCGCCGCCTCCATTGCCGCACTCCGGAGCCCCCTGCAGGAGACTCGTCCGCCTCGTTCCGGTCGTCGAGCTCTTCCACGCACACGAGATGCTCGGAGTCCCAGCCCTCCACCCCTCTGCTGGTACCACCGGCGTTTCCGACACCGAGCCACGAAGTGTACACCCCCATGTTCGTGGCAGGGAAACGCCTGCCGAGATCACTGACGGCGGCGTGTGATCTCCCTTCTCGTCCCAGCCGCCTTTTCATGGTCACGGACCAGCTATCGGGCGCCAGGTTCTTTATAGATACGGGCGCGAAAATTAGCGTTGTGCCCTCCGACTAAGGCTGATTGTTCAAAGTCACAGGTGCAAGTGCTTCGTGCTGCCAACGCCTCGTCTATAGCAACGTATGGGCTCCGAACTCTCACCCTCGACTTCGGCCTTCGCTGCATTTTCCGGTGGGTTTTCGTCATCGCAGACGTGGTTCAACCGATCATCGGCTCGGACTTCCTCTCATACTTCGATTTGGACGTCAGCGTGCGGCGGCGCCGCCTCATAGATGGTAAGACTCGTCTCTCCATCTCGGGAGTCCTGTCCGACATCGCTCCAATGGCCATCCGCATGCTGATACCTTCCTCACCGTTAGAAAAAATCTTGGCGAGTTTCCCGGAGTTAACTAAACCGTGCAACCTCACTCAGCGGCCTAAACATACGGTGACACACCACATCGTCACCCGGGGTCCACCGGCAGCCGCTCGACCACGGCGCCTGTTCGGAGACCGCCTAGCTATTGCTAAACGCGAGTTTGACCACATGCTGCAGCTCGGCATTATCCGCCCGTCGTCAAGCGCTTGGGCTTCCCCGCTGCATTTGGCGCCAAAGCGTGATCCTAGTGACTGGCGTCCTTGTGGGGACTATCGAGCGTTGAACGCCAAGACTGTCCACGACAGCTATCCCCTACCTCACATCCAGGATTTTACATCGCGCCTCGACGGCTGCACAATTTTCAGCAAAGTGGACCTTGTTAAGGCGTACCACCAGATTCCTGTCGAGCCCGCCGACATATCTAAGACCGCCATCACGACGCCCTTTGGGTTGTTTGAATACGTGCGGATGCCTTTTGGACTCCACAATTCGGCTCAAACTTTCCAGCGGTTCATTTCTGAGGTCACACGGGGTCTTCCTACTGTGTTTGCAAACCTTGACGATGTCCTCATCGCCAGCCGCACACCTGAAGATCATGAGCACCATCTACGCGCTCTGTTCCAACGTCTTCAGCAGTACGGCCTCGTTGTGAACGCCTCTAAGTGTACTTTCGGCGCATCTGAGCTCGAGTTCTTGGGCCATCACATATCATCCAAAGGAATACGCCCTCTCCGGTCCCACGTTAAAGCAATTCAGGATTATCCTCAGCCTACAACACTGCGCCAATTACGCCAATTCCTGGGGCTTGTGAATTTTTCCAGGCGCTTCATACCACACTGTGCCGAACTGCTACGACTGCTCACCGACCTCCTTCGGTCGACCGCCGGCCCGTCCTCCGCCATTCCTTGGTCGTCAGAGGCCCAGGCCGCCTTTGCTGCTGCTAAGCAAGCGGTCGCTAACACCGTGCTTCTCATTCATCCACGCAGCAACGCCCCTACTCGGTTGATGGTGGACGCATCCAGCGTGGCCGTCGGAGCCGTCTTACAGCAGTGCATTAACTCCGAGTGGAGACCCTTGTCGTTTTACTCTCGGAAGCTACTTCCTGCAGAGACCCGCTACAGCGTCTTTGGCCGGGAATTACTAGCCATCTACGCTGCAATACAGCACTTTCGGCATTTCCTGGAAGGATGGTCGTTTTACGTGCTGACTGACCATAAGCCACTGGCGTATGTTTTCCGCACTAACTCATCCAAGTACGTGCCCCGTGAGCTTCGCCATCTGGCTTATATATCGGAGTTCACGACTGACATCCGCCACGTGAAAGGAGCTGACAACACCGCCGCAGATGCCCTTTCTCGTATAGCCGCGGTTGACTCTCCACCGCCAACCATCGACTGGGCCTCATTCTCCTCGGCACAGCAGGATGATAGAGAGCTTGCCGCTTTTCGGGAGAACCCCCGTTCTCTCCGACTACGCCTGGTGCCTCATCCATTATCATCTGAGCGCTTGTGGTGCGATGTCTCAGCTGACCTTCCCCGCCCTTTCGTTCCCGCTTCATTACGACGCACCGTTTTCCACTCCTTACACGACATCTGTCACCCTGGCATTCGGGCTACTCAGCGTCTTCTCACCCAGCGCTATGTCTGGCCCGGAATCAACGGTGATGTGCGCGCTTGAACGCGCATGTGCCTGCCCTGCCAGATGACAAAGGTCCGCCCAACCTTTTCTTCCACCCGGCCGTCGTTTCGACCATGTTCATCTAGACATTGTGGGCCCTCTACCAGTGTCTCAGGGGTACCGTTATATATTGACCATGGTCGATCGCTTCACACGCTGGCCAGAGGCTGTTCCAATTCAAGATATCACAGCCGAGACAGTTGCCCGCGTTTTCATTTCTACGTGGGTATCCCGTTTTGGCTGTCCTGGCACCGTGACAACAGACCGTGGACGTCAGTTTGAGTCCTCGCTGTTTACTTGCCTTAATCGCATCCTCGGAGCCAGACATTGCCGTACCATGGCTTATCATCCCTGCGCCAACGGCATGGTGGAACGCCTTCACCGACAACTGAAGACCGCCTTGACTACCCGCCTCAATAGAGCCACCTGGGTTGATGCCTTGCCACTGGTGCTCTTAGGTTTACGAGCTGTCATCCGGGCAGACCTGCAGTGCTCAACAGCAGAGCTGGTGTATGGCACTTCTCTACGGCTTCCGGGAGACTTCTTCAAGTCAACGAAGCTGCCAGACCAGCCACAGCAATTCCTACAACGCCTCCTCGACTGCGTTCAAGACCTCCGGCCCACTCCACCCAGACCTTCCGAACACAAGACCATATTCGTCCACCCTGATCTGGCCACTGCAACACATGTTTTCGTGCGCCACCACGCGGTCAGACCACCTTTGACACCAGCCTACGACGGACCATTCCGCGTCCTTCACCGCACCCCCAAAACTGCCACTCTACTTCAGAACGGCCGTGAAGAGACAGTCAGCTTGGACCGACTCAAGCCGGCGTACCTGGAGACCGCCCTAGAAAGCCTCTCATCTACGACTGATCTTCCGTTGGAATACCACAAACGGCATGTCACATTCCGACTTCCAGTCTACACGGGGGGCCCTGTAGCGCCCTCGTTCGGGCGGCGCGCAAACCGGAGAGCGCGCGATGACGACAGAAAAAAATAAAGGCGCTAGACCGTGGCACGTGAAGCCACGGCTCACGTTCCGGGCTGGCATCGGTTATCGTTCAGGCGTGTCTTACTTCGCTCCTGTGGCATAAGCCTACACTGATTTGATCAGGAGTGAACGCTGATTTGATTGATTTGTGGGGTTTAACGTCCCAAAACCAGCATACGATTATGAGAGACGCCGTAGTGGAGGGCTCCGGAAAATTCAACCACCTGGGGTTCTTTAACGTGCACCCAAATTTGACTACGCGGGCCTACAGCCTTTCCGCCTCCATCGGAAATGCAGCCGCCACAGCCAGGATTTGATTCCGCGACCTGCAAGTCAGCAGCCGAGTACCTTAGCCACTAGACCACCGTGGCGGGGCTCAGGAGTGAACGCTCTCTTTCTAAAATTTTGCTGGCATCTAAAATTTTGCTGGCAACATCATACCACCAAATGGTCTGAAATGAAAATCACGTGCCCACTTCTACAGAGGTGCACATGCCAGAGCATAAAAACTCTATCGCCGATAAAAATTAACCATGCTAGGTTAAGTAAGGTAGGTCCGCTGGTGTTGGGCTTGGTTAGCGATAGCTCACCTTGGTGATAAGATCAGAGTGTCTTATTATGGCACGAATGAAGAAACGGAAGTCCGAAACCTCCTGGCCCTTAGGCACCTGCAATAAAACAACAGACAAATAAATGTTCAGTGAATTTTCCGAGATGCACTGTCAGAGTGAGGACAACGTTAGATAGGCTGAGGCATAGGCATATTACATGGTACACATGTATTACGACATTGTTAAGAGCGTGGATAGTTCACATTATCTAACATTTAGCCAACAGTAGAGAAACATTAAACCCTAACGAGCCTTAGTCAGTGCTGATATGAAACTAACTATGGTAGGCTTTCACAAACACTATGCACTTTCTTTACAATATGCACTGCTGTTTTACTGTATGTTCTGTCTGATTATGCTTGTATGTGCTGTTCACATCACATTTTTATCCCCTAACTTCGAACCTTTCTTTCACAAAAATCAGCACAGATTTCCTTGTGGCTTCGTGCTGCAAACAGGTACTTGTCTATTTTTCCTTTCTCATCAAGGGTTTGAGCGCATTACAGTGGAGCAGACAGGCTCGTGATGGCAAGCTCGCCGTTCGATTTGGTTCCCGAGAAATGTGACGCACCTTGGCTTTGCCGAGGTAGAGGTGCATCTTGAGGTTGGAGGTGGGGATGGCCTCGAGGTCGTAGTTGCGCAGCCGGTTGATCTCCAGCTGGAAAGCCAGTGCTGGCTCCAGGTGTCTGTAGATGCAGTCTTCGACGTACTGCAAAGCGAGATAAAAGAAAAAATTGCAGACGTGATCAACTTCAAGACGCCCAACGTTAAGTATCACAATAGTGACGATTCCCGACATGCGTTCAAGGGTCATGGCAAACAAGGGAGGGTTAGAGTTTGTGTTCAGGCGAAAGAAAAGAGCAGAAAAGAAGTTATGGAGGACTTACGTCGTCACGGTAACGGAATGTGTAGTACTGAGGGAACCGGCGTTTGTGGAGAATAAGGAA
Source organism: Rhipicephalus microplus (assembly GCF_043290135.1). NCBI lineage: Eukaryota > Metazoa > Arthropoda > Arachnida > Ixodida > Ixodidae > Rhipicephalus > Rhipicephalus microplus. The sequence continues at coordinate 9,637,586 of NC_134707.1, forward strand.
GGTTATCCGGCGAATCATCCTTTCCTTCATGATGGCACACTGAAAACGAAAATGAGCAAAACTCCAGTCAACAATACGCAATTAGGCCATAAACATGGACTGACCAACTATAAAACACGATCCATAAACTTTGCCCAACGTACATTGCAGAGTATACGGCACGTATGTAAGTTGGTGTCATGTTAAGTGAAAACAAGGTCAACGGTCCAAAACTATTTAAACACAAGAGATCTGAGGGGAACAGGTGAGCAAGAAGACTTGAAAGTTCACATTAAAGATTGTCTCACAGCCGGGCTCGAATGACTAGATTTTGGCACGTTATAAGGCAATGAACAAGCTAACTTCTGTATTTTTTAAACATCAAAGCGGCAACACAGTCAGCTGTGTTTAACACTTCTTATTGTGTCATGTCTCACATTATCGTCACTAGCCTGGCTTATATTCACAGCAGGACAAAGGCCTCCAACTGATATCTTCAGTTAGGCCCATTTTTTTCATAAGTTGGCTACAATCACTGCTTACATGTTTTTAATTTCATCTCAATGCTCAGCTCTCTGCCATCCTATTTTACACTCCTATACCTTGAAACCCATTCTGTTGCTCTAATAAACTGCCACTTATCTGCCCTACACATTACACGTCGTGCTTGACTTCAATTTAAGGTCAACTAGAATATTGGCTACCAACATTCGGTCCTCAAGTCATATGACCACATTCTTGTCTTGTGACATTGCACCAGTAATTTTCTGTTCTTGTGCAGTTCTTAACTTTTCAAGTTACTCAAGCAGTACTAATAACTATAAGTACAACAATGACACAATGCTCTGCTGCGGTCAGCTGATCAGTTGTATCCTGCAAGCTACACGCCCAATCGCTATGCATGCAGTAAGCGACCTAATACCATTTTGTTACGCATGAAGAAACTCCAAAGGAAAGTACTGAACACCTATGCATCAGTCATGAGAGCCAAATAAAATCTCTAGTACATTTGCGAAACGTCAACACGCACCTTTTCTTGACAGAATGCGTAGTACTTCGCAGCATAATCTTCATCCTCATTGGGAATGTCATTGCGGATGGCAATATTGAGGATGTGCATGGGCTCGACGACCTGCAAAGAAGCAGGCACGCAGCAAACTGTAACCACAAACAAGCCACTATAACCTGCAACATCACATATAGACTTCACGCAATGTGCATCACAGGACACAAGGCAGGCGAGTCATGCGTCGTTACGCGACGTCACATGGCATAGACATGACATGACACGATGTCACATGATGACGCCATGCTTACAGATTGTACGTAAGCTCACCACTGGGCTTTCGTTGCCATCACAGAATGACGGTGCGCTGTGCTCCCGTGTTCCAAAGTCAAATTCGTTCCGTGGCGCCACGTTTGGCGAAATGGCGAAGAATTCTATCAGGTTGTCGAAGTCACTGAAAATCGGACAACAAACCAATCATGAGCCACTAATCAGTATGCTAAATCTTGCACTATTATTGATAACCATTTCACTCATGCTACCTATACGTTTCCCCAAAAAGGTAAGGAACAAAGAAGAACGGCCGGCCATGACAGGTTTAATTGATAAAGTACACCATGCTTTACACACTGATGCTAGTTATCTTTCTGCCTGTTTGCATTTTCTTTTTGTTAATTATTAAGTACTTCTAGATCTCGCATATAATGACAACTAACCTCCCCTATGCTATCCATGGCTACACCATCTGTTACTTTGCATGGTTGCAGCTGTGAAACAAGTGTGTCATTTCTCTCGCACTCTTGAATTTTAGACTAAATAAGAAAGGAGCCTTCGTGAAAGTCAGCCTTTACACACAACCACATAAGTGTCAGAAGCACGAACGTCACAAGCATCACAAATGCAAACGTCCCGAGCCTATGCACAGGAGCACATATATGCACCTATCCTTGGCGATTGATTACGAGTTCACAGAAAGTTCACACAAAAAACAGCTAATTCATGTTCAATGCTTATTCCAACAGGTTGCCTGTCATAAGAACCGACGGCTGTTGTGTCACCCGTCACAACGTCACGCAACATTTTTCTTTTAACTCACACATTTCTTCCATATCTAGCGCAAAAACTACAAAACTAGTGGATGGATGGATGGATGTTAAGAGCAACCACTCTCAATCAGGGTGGCGGTTTACGCCACCAAGCGTTCCTTGTGCTCAGTAGTTTCTCAGCATCTGCTAGCCTTCTCTTGATGGCCTTTGATGCACGTTCATTCGTATTCCAAAGACAATCTTTGAAACCTAATACACTCAAAGCTTGATATAACAAATCCGGATATAAGGAAATATCGGTTATAGCAAAGTAAATGAAGAATAGTCTTACAGTAGCCAGAGTGTTAAGAATATACCTTTATAATAAATTTTTGGATATAACTCATTTATTTTTATGGAAGATACAACTTCGTTATATTGAGGTTTGAGAGCATTTAGGACAGATTTACTCCTTCCTCGTTTATTTAATAGATACCTTGACATTCAACTAAAATATACCACATGGTTCCTAGAACTTGCCACACATTAAGCACGAAGCACCTTCGTTAAAGTGTCTGGCTATAGCTTCGTTATATGACTGTACTAAGTTTCACTAAATCGTACTACACTCAGACCTCGATATAACAAGACTGACTATAACGAAATATCAGTTTTAATGAAGTAAGTGAAAAATAGTCTTGCAATACGTGTACAGTTACAAATAAACCTTAATAACGGATTTTCGAATTTAACAAGCTTGTTTTCTTGTACCTTGCAAATTGATTATATTGAGGTTTGAGTGTAGTTAGAATAGACTTCCTCCTTCCTCGATTATTGGATAGATACCTTGACATGAAACTAGAATATGCTCAACGGCTCCTAAGGCTTATTACTCTCAAACTTCGTCATAAGGAACATGAATATAACAAATTATCGGTTATAAGGAAGTAGAGAAAGTATAGTCTAGTCACAGATACAGTGTTATTGTTAAACGTTTATAACACATTTTCGGATATAACGCACTTATTCTTGTGGCACATGTGTATTTTCAATGAGGTTTGAGTGTACATATTGAGCACGAACTTTCCAGAAAGTTTCTGCCTATAGCTTCGCATTCTGATTATGCTAAGTCGCCCAAAACTGAAGCTCCCTCACTTGGCGAACTGCTCGAAGGTGTTGAAGGCAGCCATGATGCCCACACGCTGCGAGTCCAGGTCAGGCTGCTCGTGCTCCCAAGCAGCCACAGTGTCTTCGGGAGTGCCTGGCGTTTCCGGCGAGTCCCCGTCAACAACGGCAGGGGCCTGGTTCTGCCTGCATTGATTAGCGAAGTGCCTGTAAGCAGTTATCAAAAATTTTTTAATGCGAAGCACTCTGTGGGAGGCAAACTGGGGTGCTGGGAGTGGTTCGTGGGTCAGCATGACAAGAATTCTCAGCTAGGATTCGTAAGGACGGCTCTTTAGCACTGCAAAGTAACGCTTAGAAACTATTAAATCAATATATAGTTGAAATGAAATGCTAAGTAAAACATTCTTTCATTTCAAAAAAAAAAAGTATTACTATAGTTTATGCAATGCTTATTGGTTTTAGTCGTTTAGAAACCTTGCTAGCTGACGTTGGCTAAACGGTGAATAATGTTGTCAGCTGTTGCTTGTTAGCTATACGTTCTCATAAAAATGTAATAAAATAATACATATGCAACATTATGCCTCTGCATCACTTCACTCAATGTTTCACACATCACAACAGTTCCCCTTAAAAATTTTCACAGCATGATTCCCGAGATGGAAGTACATTAATTCCTTGAAGTGTAAATTTACAAATTCTGCTAGGTGTAACTGCACTCACTCCTCTATATCTAGGTCCTCCCATTCTTTAAGGTGTCTAAGTACATCAAGTCGGTAATGTGCAAGTCCATCAAAATCAACGTGCGTATCTCCATCTATTCCCTAATGTGTAACACAGATAAGGTGTAACTACATTAATATCAAAGGAGTCACTAGGCTTGAGCAAATATTCGAATGCTCTGAATATTCGAATTCACTTCGATTCCAATTAAAATTTTTAAAATTTCGATGTATTCAAAATGAACGAGTAAGTTTATTCAAGCCTGCATGTAACCTTTTGCAAAGGTGGTTTCAATGTTGTGAAGGGATTTGAGTCGTGAAAACACTTATCCAGAGAAAATCCGCCCTGCCGTGAAGCCCCACTTCAATGTAAAACGAGCATAATACCCTCACATAAATGCTTCTTTTTTTTTTTCAAGATTAAAAGTTTGTTATACTGGCTTATATGCCCCAACATAAGTAAATTTTTAAAGCCTACTGTATTTTACAGGTTAACACTTGCATTCTACCAAAAGTCAGGTCCTGCTACTATTCAAAGTTACACCTACTTTCTTTTGCACATCTGTAGATGGTTTGTTTCAATTTAAAAAACTATATATATTGTACAGGCTAGTCAGGTCATGACAAATGTGCTCATTTTTCTTTATGATATGCACTATATTCTATTCGAACTTGATTCAATATTATTTGAACTAAGTCGCTATTCGCTACGAACCTAAAATCCGCAATTCCCACAAGCCTAGTAATCACACTTGACTCTTCAACCTCTCGGACCCTGAGCTATGCTCGCCCTGTTAATTTGCAACAGTATTGCCGAGAATTCAAAGTGCATTTCTCAATGATGTGTACCGATATCAACCAGAAAGATTTTAGATTTCATTTGCTATTAATTTGAATCATTACCAACTAGTCAAATCCACTACCCTCCTAGGTTAATTTGTTATAGCAAATACCATATTTACTCGCATAATCCTCGCACTTTTTTTGGTGGAAAACGGATGCAATGTTGGGGGGGTGCGAGAATTACGCGGGAAAAACTTTCAACGAAAACGTACAGAGTGAAAAAGAAAACAAAGTGGCCGCAAATCGGGATTCTCACACCAGCAACTAACAGCAAGCTTTAAGAAGTGCTAATTGTAACTTACTTCAACAATAAAGGCACAGGCTAAATACAAGGCAAGATTTATTTGAAACACAAAAAGTGCGAGCAAATAGTCGAACATTAGAATACCATATGCAAAGCTTGTGGGCGGGCATAGCGGTAGCGTTCGTCACTCAACAGGAGCCCTCAAAAGGTAAGCGTGGGATGTCAGTATTGGGCTGATGGCTATTTAGCAGAATCGTCAGCAGTTTCGTTCTGAAGAAATAAAGTTTACCATCAATCCCAGCCTTAGGCACACGGCAGGCCCAACGTCTTTTGGTGGCTTTCAGCCGCCGTCACCAGTAGCGAACACAAAACTCGTAGACTCCGAAGGACCTGCCGGCAGCCCTGTTGCCGTTGTTTAGTGCATGATCAATCACTTTCAACTTGAAAGCAGCCGCGTAGCTTCAGAATTGCCCCATAACTTGACAAGATTACCGACACAACATACAAAACACGCCGCAACGCGCACCTGTTGCTTTGAATTGGCTTAAATTGGATTGAAACTTCGTGCAATAATAGTATGCTTAATGCTTAAGAGATGGCACCACATGGTGCGTGCTATCATCATCAATGGCTGGAACGAGCAGATGACATTATTGCGGAATTTTATAGAATGCGATAACAACTCGAGAAAAAAAAAATTGTATTTTTGTTGGGCGATGTGGGGGGTGCAAGAATTATGAGACTGCGAGGATTACACGAGTAATTATAGTAGTCCATTATACAACCATGTTCACTTCATCAAGACCTGACCAGTGTCTCATTTTAAAAATGCCTATGTTTCAAAATAAGTTTAAAATTCTCAATGGCAAACTTGTCCCGATGGACAGTGAAAAGAGATGAGAATACCACTAGAACACAATTTCAATATGTGGCAGCAAGCATAAAATTCTGTTTCTTTGAAGTGAACTCCTGCTACATTGAAATGTTACGCAGATGTGAAACTCCTGTTAGGTTGAAAATGAGCTCCTGTCATTTCATGTGGAAGCGTCCTTTTGAAATGAACTGCTGTTATGTGAATTGCTATTACGTGAACTGTTATATCGAAGAGAACTGCTGCACGGGGTACTACATAGGCGTAAATTGCCGTTACGGTGAAGTGAATATCCGTCATGTACTGAAGCGAACTTGCAACATGTAGAGCACGACCAAGCTGCTCACCTGTTAGGATGCGAGCTGGGTAGTAGGAACTGGAATTGTGCCGCGCATATGCCGGACGGCAGCTGCAGGTGCTGAAGGCAAGTCAGGTCATAGGAGACATATGCTCGCCTCACGTACACCTGCACGATACACGCCCACATTACAACAAACTTGCTTTATCAACATGTCCCCTCATAAAGTGGAACGAAGGACACACTAAAACTTCATTATAACAAAGTGGCATCTTACACAAGAATAAGTTCGTTATATTCGAACATTCGTTACAAAAGTATATTCCTAACACTTTTCAAAAGCTACTATTCTTTATTTATTTTGTTATAACCAATATTTTGTTATATCCAGATTTGTTATATTGAGGTTTAGGTTATATTATTTTGCATGTAACTTTTGTGAAGGTGGTGTATCTGCAGTAAAAGAGTGCTTAGCTGTGAAAACACCCTTTCAAAAAAAAAAAAAAAATCTTCACTGCCGCAAAGCCCAACTTCAAAGTTAAGTGAGTGTATTGCCCTCGCATTGATCATTATTTTTAACTTACAAAGCTTGTTATACTGGTTCATGTGCTCAAATTTTAAAATGTAACCATTTTTCAAGTTTTCACTTGCACACTATTAAAAGTCAAATTCTGTCACTATTCTGTTTCCACTTCTTTTTGAAGCAATGAGAGCGGCATTTGCACAGGGCTTGTTTTAATTTTTCTTTAATATTCTGCAGGTTAGTTGGGTCACGACAAATATGCCCGTATGCTTCACATGATGTGACACATACTATTCGAATTCAAGTCAAAATTATTTGACCAAAATCACCATTCGCTCCGAGTTTGCTTTGAACCTATGATTGACTATTCGCACAAGCCTAGTATCTACCTGACACACTAAGGTTTTCTTTTTATTGCGTAATGCGAGATTTTTTTGAGTGATTTGACGCCACCCTGTCGTCTGCTCTTGCACTCGGTCTTTTCACTTCAAGACCTCCTTCGGTATTACTACCTTCTAATCAAATTGCAAATGCGCCGACGCACCTCAAGAGCCGCCCTCTGGACAACGACATTGCCATGATAGAAGAAGTCGGGCAGAACGTCAAAGATAGACGTCTCGGAGAGGATCAACTTTTGCAGGTTCTCGGGGCAGAAGTCGTGGCCGTACATGTCGATGGCCGACAGGAAGATGGACTCCATCTGGTTGTGCCGCAGCTCCCATGCCGGCTGGTGGGTCGCTATCAGCACCTGTGCACAATCAGGATGATCAAAACATACTGTCAGCAGTCCATTGCTAAAAATTATTAAATTTAACGCTTCACTCAAGTGCCCCTTTCAATACAATCAAAAGCAAATGCGAGTTTTACTGAATCCATACTCAGAACAGAAAATAAACAATGCTCCTACAAGGTGCCAAATTTGGGCTATTTGGTCACTGTATTTAAAAATTTGAAATACAAGGTTGGGGGCTCGACCTAGAATTGAAGATTAGTTTCGGTTGTAAAGTCATTCTAAAAATGATCCCCGCTTATTTCTGCAAAGCTAGCTTTTCTGCATAGCTTTCAAGCACTGCCGTGACACCACCTTGACACACTCAAATTTGACTTTTTTTTTTAATTTTAAACATCGTATTGTTTTTTTTCAACTAAATGTGCTCGTACTTTATTTGTGCCGTGCTATTTTAGTGGGGCCGATCCAGGTCGACCTACATTCTAGTCGACTTACAATCGTGTAAACATCGTGAGTGAGCTTTCGCCAGTCTCACCTGCCGAGCCCGGAGGGCCACCTTGGCGTTGTCAGTCTTGCTCAGAGTGGTCAGCTCATTAAGGATGGATGACAACTCGTCAGTCAGGCCAGGCTCGTGGCCACACAGGTGGTCCTGAGCATCACAAGGACAAGTCATACAGGGTCAATAGATACAGTAAATTCTCGGTAGAACGAACACCACTTTAACAAACTTTTCAGATTAACAAACTTTTAAAAAATCCCATGCTAACTGCTAATAGTTACAATGTAAACTTATTTCACATACTTCCGAATACCGAACTTCTCAGAATAACGAGTGCTAATTCAGTTCCATGTTATATTAACAACGCCTCAGTACTACAAACTCATGTTCTGAAATTCGTCGTGACCACCGGCGCGGTACGCAAGCAGACGACACAGCCAACGAACGCCTTGCTTCTCGGGAGACGTGCGACGGTGTGGAGAAAAAAAAACCGAAAGCACGACTTCTTTTTTTTAAAATTGAAACGCCGACGCTGCAGGTTTACAAGCGCAGAGGCGAGGGCAACACAAGAGGGCAAGGACAGCAAAGCAGACGGCAGAGTGGGAGTTGCGGAACAGGAAGCATGAGCGCGGAAAACCAGAGACAGCGAGGGAACAGAAAATAAAACGTGAGGAATTTTCTTATTTAGCTCTTTCTTTTCTTCAGAAGAGGCGATGACAGCCGCGGCGCTTCGGGTTTTTCTTATCTTTGTCATTTCAACATGTGATCTAGAGGAGGCCAAAGGGGTGTAGGTGTTTTCTGTGGAGGCCTTGTCAGTTATGTTCATCTTTTCAGTGATTACTTATCGCGTCCGCAAAGCAAGTTGGCGTTCGCGCTGCGGTGCTACTACAATGAGTTCATCTCTGCTTGCAACGAAGGAGCAGAAGTAGTTTTCGCTTAGGAGAATGTAGATGAGCTGGAGGTCTTTGCGCTGCAAAATTTGTGCTGCATGCATCAGAAAAAAAAAACTGACTTCTTTACGGAAACGTGCATTTTTTGGTGTTCACTTGCGCATTTGTTTCTTATCGTGAAAAAAAAAGAGTTCAAGGAATCACCATTGTGAAGGTAAGTTGTTTTGGTCAGTAGAAAATAAGTATTTATGGTTAATTTTCAGGCTTTCACTGTACCGACCTTTCAAAATAACGAACGAATTGCAGCGATCCCCTGAAGTTTGTTATAGCGAGATTTTACTGAACACACACAAAAAAAAAAGAAACAGCAGCAACATAAGACTTTAACAGGATTTCACACACTTGGGTTTGCCTCATGAGTTTGCCACTATGGTCGTAGATTTGGCTTGAAGAAGCTCATGGTACCTTTGGCTAGTAGAAATCGAGCGCTCAGTATGTTCGACTGGTTCTTTTAAATCCCCACGCCCCAACCCTGAACGCTGCGAGGTGTGCCCTCACCTCCAATAACAATGGAAATCTATAGATGATGCGATTGATCTGACCATGTGGCAGCTTCGTCTCCACTTCCAGCCAGAGAATGGTGACAAAACTACAGTAAGACTAACGATGCAGCAACATTTTACTAACAACCTTTGAAGTGATGCCAGCATTTAACAAGCAACAGACTCTTCGTCAACTCACGATGAGCTTGATGATGAGTAGGTTTTTCTTGGCCACCTGCAGATGTGAGAAGATCTTGTCCACCACGACAGACATGTTGTCCTTGTGCTTCTCGCGGAGGAGTGCCACACACTTGTCGTAGTGGCCTGCAAAGTCCAAAACCATGTCGCATGCTTAGGGTCTATAACTGGATTGACCACCTGGCTCTGAAGTGTGTTACGCGAAAGCCCAATGATGTGAATCTTTGCACAATGAACTCAAATCAAACCTTGACATAACGAACCCACATATAATGAAATATTGGTTACAATGAAGTAATTTAAGAATAGTTTTCCAATATATACAGTAAGAAATATACTTTTGCAACGAATTTTTGGATGTAACGAACTTATTTTCGTGCAAGATGCAACACCATTTTAATTAGGTTTGAGTGTGGCAATATTGCTCCTCAAACGATGTATGCTGTAAAGCCATGCAAATTATGTCATGGTTCCTACAATAGTTAGTTTCAGGGCTACGTATGTTGCATCTGTAACAGTTACACATGTAATAACACGCTTTACATAAAATGCAACACTTATGCTCATGTGCACTATATGAAATGCGACCTCCTCACGTACACAATGGTGTTGCTAACAAAATGTACACAGGACTAAAAATATCTATTTGCTTCCAAGTGCCCGACAGACATTCATGCATTAGCATGTCTACACATCTAACAAAGAAATGTCCATACAGCCATGTACGCACAATGATGTCACAGTTAGCTAGCTAGCTAGCTTCGACTACATCACTAGAGAGCCACACAAGTGCAACATCATGGTTTCTCACAGTGGCTTTGCAGCACGTACAAGATATTCATAAACACAGAACCTACACCTCCAGCCGTAACGTGACTAGCCATGCCAGTACAATAGTGCCACATTGGCAAAATGACTACAGTACCTACCAGACACTCGTACTGTTAGAATCTACATCTGCCACAACAAACACCCCTGCACAGCTATGTACTTTAAATTAGGGCATGGCTGCCAAATAATGTTGCAGCGTTTCATGCTGAACTTGTTACTACACTTGAACTTCCATTACACAGCACCTACCTTGCTGGAAATCAATCTCCACGGAGAGGTACTGCTTAAGCAACTCTTGCACCACATTCTTCATGCGGCCGCGAATACCATTTCGGTATCGCTGGACAAGCTGCACAATGCCCTGTGTGGTCATGAAAAAGACGTCCCGGTCCGCCCGCTTCTGCAATGTCGCCGCGTAGCTGTCGATGACACCGGCAATCTGCGTTATACAACGGGAGTTAGCGTTTGATACTTCAAGATGTCCGGCTATGATCGTGTCTGATGAGCAGAGAGAGACTGTCACGTATGGATGTACAGACATCATGACAGCCATAATTTTAAAGGCTGCAGTCCTGCCACTTTCGTTCACGACCTAATAGGTAGCAGCGTTAACCAGATCTATGGCTACCATACAGTTCCAAAGGTGGACAGCCATTATTACCACAGCTGTAAGTGCCGAGAAATCACTTTGCTTCAAGCATTCTTGCAGTCCACTAAGCCTAATAGCAAGCATGCTGACTATTCACAGTGAAAATAGCGTGAAAATTAGGGCACAGACAGTGCTTTCTTGTAAATATGTCCCAATTCCTCTGCACTATTTTTTGTTCTATTGTGAACTACTCAAATTGGTTCATCCAAAAGTGGCTTAAACTGCACACCCAGCATAACCCAAGGAATAAAAGTGAAAATAATCATACAACAGATGAAAGGAACATGGCAGCACCATGCCTTGAAAGCAAGCATTGAACTGTAAGTCTCAACTTCACAAAACACAAACCAATGCACCTTATCAGCCTTTTATGTGTTTACCTTCTTTTAGATTGCATGTCAGGCACTCTTTTTTTTTTCGTAACGAATCTGCAACCAATTGAGCAGCTCACTGGCAATTAATTCAATCACAAACAGGCACGTGAAAAAAGTTAGGGGCAATTTCTTTACCTGTTGGCTCGGAAACTGGGCGAGGACCGAGGTGATATTCTTGTCGTACATCTTCATCAGCGTCCGGATGTTGTTCTCAACGGACGGCTGGATACGCCCGGAGATTGAGGAGATGATGTCCTGCAAAACATATGTAAAAGATCAAAATATATTTCAAAAGTGTCCACATCTGGCCATATTGCCTTCACTCTTGTGCACTCTGCAATATGCACCAAGAGCATCCCCAGCTGGCTCATCCAATGAATGTTTCTTCCAGCGAACTATCAAGCTTTTCATTGCACCATGTAGCACAAACAAAAACTGTGTCTACCTTTGATGTAACCTTGCACTGCCAAAATGAGCTTTGCAAGCCAATTAAGCCAAGATACCCTAAGATCAAGCTAATTAAGACCATGCAAATAAACCTGAGCTAATTAAAACATCATACTTGTTTCATTAATTAAGATCATATAAATTGATACCATGCTCATTAGAACATTTGTATTTTAATTAAGACTGTTAGTAAAGAGCGTGCTAACATCTCACTAAGAAACATCAGTCACAATCCAGCCTAGCACCACTAGTTCAAGCTGCTCATATTTGTTCTTAATATTAAACCTTTAACACTCTGGGCCCGCTACACATTCTGTGAATGAGATGTAGCAGAGGATATCAGATTCACTTGAACAAAGCATCCCTGTCTTCACATACTTCTAAGTTCTCACATGATAGGATATTGCGAGAACGTGTAGACTCATGTCCCATACCACACGTCCTGTACCACGTAGCCACGTGGCCCATACCTTACCACTTACACCGACTGCCACAATTCTAACAATTGTTCTGGATTAGGCGACACACCTCCTTATTCAAAATAGAGTCGTCCTACGCAATCCAGTTTCTATTTGATGTCCACTGCAAATTCTTTATGTAGGAAGCCCTTGTAAATATATGTTGTCTTTGTTTAGGCTACAGCGTCTTCTTCCTTTTAAGCAAAGTTGCCAATGAAAATGCTACAGCCGAATGCAGCAGTACTCTTCACTCAAGCACATTTCCGACAATGTACCTAGGATGTACAGTGTCAATTTTTATGAAAGGAAACACTGGAATGCATGGTCTGCACACTTCGGCAGCTGCTGGCAGCGTGTTTAAGCGGAAACGAGAGCAACCACAGTCTATTTTCGCGTTAACTCGCGGTGGGCAAAACAATTTGTTGCTGATATGGAACCAGCAGCAAGATGTCGGCCCCCTCCCCCTTAAGGCAATTACGGAGAAAGGGGAAGGGGTTGCAATCTTGCCGTTCTATATCAGCAACAAATGGTTGCTTTGCTCGCTGCGAAATGACTCGAAAAGAAACTGTGGTTGCTCTCGCTATCACTTGAACACACTGCCAGCAGCCGCCGGAGCGCACAGGCCAGGCATCGCCGTGTTCTCTTTCATAAATATTGACACTGTACATTGTGGGGATCTGAGGCGCGCCTGCGACCATTTCGCGGGCATTCTGCCACACGGCCACACCCTTTTGCTTCCCTGCTCTGTTTACACGACGTGGCGATAGATGGCGCCACACGCGGGCACGGCGCGCGCCACTGTGCGCGCCGAGGGAGCGCTCTCTCTCCGTTGGTCGGCACCGGGTAAGCACGTGTTTCCCTTCGTCCGCGTCCCCTTTGGGAATCGCCGGACTGTAGCCTGCCTGGGGTGGCCTTGGGGCACCTCGGCAGGCGTGTTTACTTGAGTGCTAGCTTCGGTAGCGTACGCTAAGTCCACAGCGGTGCCTAGTGCTTGAAGTGGTCGTACCACAACGAGCCGCACTTGCCGTAGGCCTACGCGTACGAGGTTTGCCCTAACACTCACGACCAGGCCCAGTGGCCATCGTGAGAGTGCGCAGCATAGCCGCGAGGGACCTTTTCCCGACCGGCGTGTCAAAGCTCGCCATTGCCAGCTGCGACGTGCTCGCGGTTTTCCCCTTATTGTGAACGTCCGCGTGCGGGTGCCTTTGCTACCCGCGTCCCGGGAGCGGACGTTGTACTGTTGTTCGGGGTGCCGCCAGAGGCAATAAAGTGTTGTGTTTTGCATTAGAACACTGTCTGTTTGCCGCGCCGCGCTAAACGCCTTATCAGTTGAGCGCGCGCGGAGCGGTGCGCTACACGCGAGTAAACGGAGTAGCGGCCCTGTGGCTCGCTAAGCCTGAACCCGCGGTGATCGTCCGCTGCAGTTGAAGCGGGGTCACCATACTGGCGCCCAACGCGGTATCAAAGGCTCATTAAGCCTTTGATTAGTCTTAGCCGAGTCAGCCGCCTTTGCGAATCAGGCTCGCCGCGTTTACCCGCGTTATGTCTGCTCCGCGTGAGTTCTGTCCGCTGACGCTTTTAGCAGATACCGCATTGCTCGAGAACAGGGCCAGTGCCCCCCTTGAGCATCACAATCGCGCACCCTCACTTGTCACAAGCCCCAGTCGGGATAACACGAGGCGCTACGTATCAGCTCCCACTGGAGAGGTAGCGTGTTTTGGGTCCGGGGCCATAGCCCAACCCGAACAGTGCATGCCAAGGGCAAATTGGACTACTACTGCTCCCTTTGGAATGCATGGCAGTTCCATGTCACAGCGCTCCGAAACGGCTCTCAGTGGAGCTTCCAGGGCGCAGATCGGCACCGCGGCCTCAGCCGTTGCCGAATTTTGCCCGCTGGCTGCTACGCAACCTAGCAGCCAAGCTCATTTCGAGCACGCGCCTGCACCGCTAGCCGCAAGCGGCCTAGCATTTTCACGTGAAGCTGCCCCAAGAGTCAGCTGTGAAAAACAGGCGCTCCCCAGAGTCGCGACGGCCGGTATCCATTTTGAAACCGCGCCGCTTATCGAGCTTGGAGACAGTTCCCCATCGCTCGCCCGCGCCGCTAATGCACCGACAGCTTCCTTTGAAGCGGGCGCACAGACGCTGCTGCAAAATGCCGCCCAAATGATTCAGGCACTCACGGGGGCAGTCCAAGCGCTTTCGGCCGTTCCAAAACGCCCTCATCCCGCTGTCATGTTGGCCGTTCCGACCTACAGCGGGTATGGTGATCTGCAAAGTGCAAGAGATTACCTGGACTCCCTCGCACGTTATCAGAGAGCCATGGGTCTAGACGACCAGGAAGTGCTCGGACGCGTCGTCCCGGCTGCACTGACTGACACGGCGGCCAGGTGGCATCGGCTTTCCGGCCACCGAGCAGCAACCCTCGACGAGTTCCGCGCGGCCTTCCTGCGCGAATTCTTACCCGCTGACTACGAGAGTAGGATGCGGCGCGAGCTCGAGCTCCGCACACAAGCTCCTGATGAGTCGCTTCAGGAGTACGTACGCGCGATGGAAGACCTTTTTTCTATCGCTGAGCCCAGAGCCTCGAACGAGGAGCGCGTCGAACGGGTGATTAGGCAGGCACACCCGACTTTTTCGGCGTACCTGCGCGGCAGTCGCTTCCGTGATTTGGAGCAATTGGCCGTCGAAGCAAAGCGCATCCAAGGCGACATTCTCGCCGCGCGTTCCTATCACCCGCCACCGCCAGCCAGCGAGGCCCTCGAACCGCGCTGCGCGTGGGGAGGGGCCATGACCCTTTCTCAGCGGCAACAGCCCGCCGGAGCTGCCTTTGCGGCTACCCCTACAGCTGGGCGCGCGTGGGAGATAAGCGATCGAGCTTTAGATCCCTACACGTACGGGAGGCGGGCAGCCGGTGCTGCATCGCAACTCGACGCGCGCGAGCCGGGACGAAATCCGACCCAGCGCATCACCGGTGGTAACGGTCGTCAGAGCGGTTCCTTTGATCATGCGGCGAACCCACCCGGGCAGCTCGAAGCTGCTCCGTCGCGGGAAAGAGACCGCGATGGAGTGCGCTGTTTCCGCTGCCGTCAACGAGGGCACATAGCGAGGGAGTGCTCCGCGTTTGTGCCTCCTGTGAGGCAGGGAAACGGGAGCGCGGGCCGTTCGTGAAGGCACGAGCGGCCGAACCCTTGCTTCTCCCCTATGCGTATCGGGCAAGCAGTCTTTCTGGTGCGCACGCGCCGTTTATTTTGGTCACCATTGTCGGTCGCAAATTCTCGGCGTTGCTGGACACGGGCGCAAGCGCTTCGTTGTTTGGCGAACAGGTGTTGTCCCACTTGCAGAAGCGCTCGGTGCGCTTGCGGGACAGCCGAACGACATTCACCCTCGCGAAAGGTGTGGCCCAGTCGGCGGGCGCCGCGAGGTTGACTGTCAGATGGGGAGGCCGAATGAGACGCGCGCGTTTCGTTCATCTTCCCGGGCTCAGTGTTCCTGTGATTCTCGGTCGGGACTTTCTCCTAAAAACCGGTATCGTAGTGGACATTGCGAATGGAGGCTATCGCGACGGACCTTTTTCCGAGCTAAAGCCGTTCATCAGCCCTCCGGCGCTTTCTGTTGCCTGTGCAGTTGAAGCGTCGAAGCCGTGTCACGTGCAAACTTCGGGGGCAGGCCCCTGCGCTATGCACTCGTCGGCTCAAAATCCCCATCGGGATAGAGCGGCACGACACGAAGAGGCTCCGCATCCTTTGATCGCCTGTGCGACTCAATTGGATGATACACAGAAGGCTCGTTTGTCGGCACTGTTGCGCGAATACAATGAGCTCTTCACCGATCAACCCGGCTGTACCGATTTGGTGAGCCATTCGATCGAAACTGGCGACGCGCTTCCTTTGAAGTGTAACCCCAGGCCCGTCAGCCAGGCCAAGAGGCAGGTAATTGACGGCTTGCTGGACGAGATGCTCTCATCTGGCATTGTTCGCCGTTCGTCCAGCGCCTGGGCGTCTCCAATTGTGTTGGTGCCTAAGAAAGATGGCAGTCATCGCCTGTGCGTAGACTATCGCCGTCTCAACGGAGTGACTCGTAAGGATGCCTATCCGCTCCCCACGATTAGCTCCATCGTAGGGAACCTCGGCACTGCGCGGTATTTTACCACATTAGATGCCTCCAAAGGTTACCTACAGGTCCGGATGGATGAGCGTGACCGGTGCAAGACCGCGTTCACGTCCCACAGAGGGTTATTTGAGTTCACTCGTATGCCCTTTGGTCTTTGCAATGCTCCTGCGACTTTTCAGAGACTCATGGACCGCGTCCTCGGGGAAGCAAAGTGGTCTTACTGCATGTGCTACCTCGACGACATCGTGATTTATTCACGAACCTTCGAAGAGCATTTGGCCCACATTGCCGATGTGCTCGAGAGGGTGAGAGCCGCCGGGATGACGTTAAATCCCGCAAAGGCCCAACTAGCGCAAACCCGAGTTCAGTTACTTGGCTTCACGCTGGGCGAAGGCTCCATTGAGCCAGATCGGGAGAAACTTCGAGCAATCCTCGATTTCCCCGCGCCCAAGGACGTACGCGGCCTGCGCCGCTTTCTCGGAATGGCCAATTTTTACCGGTCGTTCATTCCGTCCTGTGCCCGAGTGCAGGCGCCCTTGACCAAGCTCTTGGGTAAGTCAGCTGAGTGGCGATGGGGACCTGAGCAGCAAGAGGCGTTTTGCCGTCTGTCTAGCGCCATTGCGGAGACAGCGCAGCTCAAGCTCCCCGACCTGACCAGACCGTTTGTTGTCCAGACTGACGCAAGCGATCTGGGATTAGGAGCAGTTCTCCTACAGGAATACGATGGTGTGTTGCAGCCGCTGGCCTTTGCCAGCTGCTCGTTGATACCCGCGGAAAGGAATTATTCCGTGACCGAGAGGGAGTGTCTCGCCATCGTGTTTGCACTGCGGAAGTTTGATGTCTACCTTGATGGGACGAAATTTGTGGTGCAAACAGATCACAGCGCGCTTAGCTGGCTGATGCGGCTCCGTGAGCCTGCAGGCAGGCTAGCGCGCTGGGCTCTCCTAATACAGCATTATGACTTTTCAGTGCAGTATCGGAAGGGGAGCACTAACGTGGTAGCTGACGCGCTATCTCGTGCCCCAGTGTCGACCAGGAGCCTGGATCCCGGTGCGACAACCGCTAGCGGTGCCTTTGCGCAAGCAAGCGGCGCGGGCGAAACGGCGGCGGAGCCGCCAAGTGGAGAAAAGGGTGAGTGCGGTGACGAGCAAACCCTTTCCACGGGCCAGGCAAGCAGCGCGCCGCGAAGCGGGCGAGAGGGGGAGCGAAAGGGAAGCGAACCCGTGACGCCAATGCGAGCGGAGGCGATGGCTGCAGTCCTGAGTGGGAACGATACCAAGCTCCCCTTTGGGAGAATGGGAATCGCTTTCAGCAGACAAGAGTTACTGAAGGCCCAGCAAGATGATCCGTTTTGTCGCGAGTTGAGCGACGGTCTCAGGGAGACGGAGCGCCGAGACGCTGCTGGTAGTGCGGCGGGCGCAGGGGGACGGGAACCGGCGTGTGTCGCTGGGTCCCCCGCGGATACATACTTGCTGGACCATGATGGACTCCTGCTGAAGTACATAGCCACCGATGAGGAGTCAGTGGACCCGTTTAAGGTGGTTGTGCCCAAAAGTCTGAGAGGCGCACTGTTGCGAGCCTCTCACGACGAGCCCATTGCCGGTCACCTGAGTGGCTCTAAAGTTTTCGCGAAACTGAGCAAGGTTGTGACTTGGCTTGGCATGAAGCGTGACATTTTCCGCTATTGCCGTTCCTGCCACGTCTGTCAAACGGTGAAACCAAGGGGTGGCAAGCCGCCCGGCTTGATGAAACCGATTGTCAGTGAGCGTCCGTGGCAAGTAGCCACCTGCGATCTAATGGGGCCGTTCCCCAGGAGTAAGCAGGGGTTCATACATCTGATGGTAGTTGTTGATCATTTTTCCAAATGGGTGGAGCTGTTTCCGCTGCGGAAAGTGACAGCGCGAGCGGTGCTAGAGAGGCTACAGGAAGTGTTTTGTCGGTTCGGCTTTCCGAAAAGATTGATCACGGACAATGCGTCGTATTTCACCGCTCGGGTGTTTGGTGATACGTGCCGTTCCCTAGGAATAGATCACTGCACCACTTCGCCCTACCATCCCCAGTCCAATTTGACGGAGCGAACCAATCGTACGCTCAAACCGATGTTGGCGGCCTTTGCCGAAAGTCAAAGGGACTGGGCAGACCATTTGAGTGAACTCGCGTTTGCAATCCGAACCTCCGAGAGTCGCTCTACTGGTTTCTCTCCCGCCTTCCTTAATTTCGGAAGGGAGTTGGCAAATCCGGTGACCAGTGTCATGCAATGCCAGCTCGGAGACGAGGAAGAACCGGCAGACTGTTCTGCTTACGCTTCCACACTTCGGGACAGGCTTTGTCGAGCTCTCAGTAGAGCGAGGCAAAGTTTGGCATCGGCCAGGGCCGAGCAAAAAGCCCAGTACGACCGAAAACGTCGCCGCCTTTCATTTAAGGTGGGTGACCTCGTCCTGAAGCGCAACCACGCTCTTAGCGACGCGAGCAAGGGTTTCTCAACTTCGCTCGCTCCAAAGTGGCTTGGTCCGTACCGAGTGGAAAAAGCTTGGACTCCACTCGCGTACTTGCTGAAAGACCCGCTTTCGGGAAAACTCAGCCGTGCCCATATCGCAGACCTGAAAGCCTTTGCGTCGAGGTCTGACGAGCCTGCGCCAGCGCCCAGTGGCTCTTCGCGCAAGCAACGACGCACACCCGGCGCGGCGGACCGCATTCGGACCACGCACCGGTATAATCTGAGGAAGCGGTCACCTTAGTGATTTCGCGCCGGACGGCGGGCTTATTTCCGCTACCGAAGGCCCTCATTTTTACTTTCTAGTCTCAGTGAGCTAACTTCTTTACAGCCAGTGCTTGCAAAGAAGTCTGTTCCGCCCAGTTGCTGCTGCTGATTGTCATGTGGGTGCTGTTGTTACTTGATGTTTGTTTTCCGGGTTTTTTTTTTTTCTCGCTGGACGAGAGGATTGTGATACCTGCTTTAGCGGGGGGGGGGGAGAGGGACGAAGGACACTCTGGTGGTGCAGGTGTGTGTGTCTGTGTGGTGCGGAGAGGGAGAAAAAAAAACCGGTCAAGGACCCCTACGTCAACATAGGTGGCGCTGGTTGTCAGTGGGGTGACGGGGGAAGCCGGAGACTGTCAGCGGTGCGCCATTCTTGTTCGGGTGCCGGTCGTCGTGGTCGCAGGCCTTCAGCGACATGCCCTCCAGCCAGAAACCCACACGGCGGGCGCCTCGGCGGCCAGAACCTTCCGCCCCGGGCACCTCGGCGCCACCCAAGTCTACCAGGCGGGCGTCCCGGCGGCGGGGACCGACAACATCGCCACCGCCACCGGTCTCCAAAACACCAGGGCGGAGCGTGGCCACGTGGGCGCGGCAGGAGGGGCAGGAGGTCCCGCGCTACTTTATAAGCGACGCGCCGTGGAAGACACAGCGGCGTGTTCGGCGCGACCTGCCGCTGGACCGTGTCCCGTGGCCATTCCGTGGCTGCACGCTGACGGAGAGCGAGGAAGCGGCCGGGGGCGCCCAGCTACCCACCGATGCAGCGGTGGGGTTCTGCGCCACGTGCCGAGTAACCGTGCACTTCAAGTGCCATTACAAGGGTGCCATGCACGTGGCGCGAACAAAGGCGGCCGCCGAGGGAAGGGCCACCGACAGGAAGACGCCGGATCCAGCACCGCTGAGCCAGCGCTCGGACGCGGACCTGGCGGCCTTGTGCCGACAGCGAATGGGGGAGGACCCCCATTTCGCGGCACTACTATCAGGGCTGCCACCGCCCGCAGCCACCGACGGACCACCCATGGACGGCGTCGCCACCATGGATGTTGACCGTCTTTTGGAACTATAAGGCACAGTGAAGCCCCCCCCCCCCCTTAAGAACGCTGCAGCAGGCAAAATATATGTTTTTTTGGATTTGTCAAGTGTATTCTTGTGTTGTTTATTTTTTTTCCCCCTTCAGCAGCAGTTGCAGAGCGAGGCTGAGGCTAGCTGTTGCCCATTGCATGACGCCTTTGCATGCATGGGCGACGACCGGCTGCCTTTGCAGACCGGTATATAGGGTGAATTAAGGAGAGGAGGATGTGGGGATCTGAGGCGCGCCTGCGACCATTTCGCGGGCATTCTGCCACACGGCCACACCCTTTTGCTTCCCTGCTCTGTTTACACGACGTGGCGATAGATGGCGCCACGCGCGGGCACGGCGCGCGCCACTGTGCGCGCCGAGGGAGCGCTCTCTCTCCGTTGGTCGGCACCGGGTAAGCACGTGTTTCCCTTCGTCCGCGTCCCCTTTGGGAATCGCCGGACTGTAGCCTGCCTGGGGTGGCCTTGGGGCACCTCGGCAGGCGTGTTTACTTGAGTGCTAGCTTCGGTAGCGTACGCTAAGTCCACAGCGGTGCCTAGTGCTTGAAGTGGTCGTACCACAACGAGCCGCACTTGCCGTAGGCCTACGCGTACGAGGTTTGCCCTAACACTCGCGACCAGGCCCAGTGGCCATCGTGAGAGTGCGCAGCATAGCCGCGAGGGACCTTTTCCCGACCGGCGTGTCAAAGCTCGCCATTGCCAGCTGCGACGTGCTCGCGGTTTTCCCCTTATTGTGAACGTCCGCGTGCGGGTGCCTTTGCTACCCGCGTCCCGGGAGCGGACGTTGTACTGTTGTTCGGGGTGCCGCCAGAGGCAATAAAGTGTTGTGTTTTGCATTAGAACACTGTCTGTTTGCCGCGCCGCGCTAAACGCCTTATCAGTTGAGCGCGCGCGGAGCGGTGCGCTACACGCGAGTAAACGGAGTAGCGGCCCTGTGGCTCGCTAAGCCTGAACCCGCGGTGATCGTCCGCTGCAGTTGAAGCGGGGTCACCATAACATGCAGGGAAGGTAATTTGTAAGAGCCCGCTAAGTGGACTGCCCTTTTAGTGTGTATTGGACGATTGGCTAGTCTTCGAGAGCCACAAAGAGGTGCTAATCATCACTGCTAGCCCTTGAGCTCTATCCTATTGGCATGCGCTGAAGTGGTCAGTTTACTTAGGGTAATATAACAGGAAAGCTGCTAACATTCCCTCAAGAGGGAGAACAAGAACAAGCCTGACAACCCTTCCGCTCACAACAGCTCGAAATAGGGCTGCTGTCCTAACAAAGCTGCAACATTGTTCGAGTCAATCTCGCGCATCACGACAAGACATCAACTTACTTTGAGCTCCATGAGGGGCAGCGTCGGATCTCGTAGCGTCCGCATGAAGGTGTCCAGGGAGGCGGTCATGTGCTGCGCGAAGTGTGGGTCCGGCAGCACGTAGCCGTCCAGCACGTTCTCCAAGTCCTGTTTGGCTGCCAGGAATTGCTGGTTCAGTTTTTCCTCGTGGAGCCCCCCTTCGGTCTCCGGTGCCGGGAAGCCACCCTCAAACGGAACCGCCTGCGGTAGGGAATATCAATTAGAATTGCGAGTTTTCCACCCATCTCCTCTTGCCAAAGGAGCAGTGAAGGTGAAGGGAGAACACATTCTTTAGAAGTTACCATGTCACCAGTTATCTATCTACTCACTGATGTAAATTTATTATATGCAGGAAAAGGCTGCACTGCAAAGTTGAGGACGAAAAACTGGACTGGCACAGGGAAAGCGCACCTAACACTGAAGTTTATTGAAACAAATAGCAAAAAAAAGGTTGAGTAACATACAAAGGGGTGGGCACTGCAAGCAAACCACGCGTGATCCTATCGGGGTGCTATCTATGCCATATTACACGTGCTTTTATCAAACTTTTTTTTTCATTTTATTTGTCTCTGTAAACATGCCATTTGTCTATCCGTAAGTGCTGTCAAAGGTGCGCTAACGCGTGTGCCCAACTTCCCAGACATCATATCGTAAGCTTCCTGCAGTATGTTCCAACTAGCCCCCATACAAGTTTTTCTGTTTATTATATGCATGAAATTGAAAATTAAAAGCAGGCTTCAACTCTTGCAAACAATTCAAGTGATAGAGCTGTAACAAAAAACATGGGCGGCGCCAAGATTCATTTACACCGGGCGGACACTAAGGACAAGAGAGTTCCTGCATGGGGGCAAGCGAGGATGGAAACATATGTGTTGTGTTTTGACTATGCTTTCTCTTGGGGGGGGGGGGGGGCAAGTGGTAACTAACTTCAAGGGGGGAGGGGCTCCACCCCTATACCCCTGACATTGCACACGACAAAAAAAAAAAAAACAGCCTCCATATGTATGTACACGGTTCTCCAGTTGAGGGACCATAGCGCCCCCTCTCTCTCTCTCCTCCTGATTCTTTCCAACTGAGGCCCTAGTCAAAGTTGGGGCAAGAGGGGCAACCACACTCTTGCCCCCCACCCCTGAGCATGCACCTATGCAGGCCTCCGAAAGCCAGCTCACCTTGTTGACTCTCGTCGGGTCGTCCAGTTCTAGCCTTGCGAGCTCGCAGCCAGCTTCCAGAACCGCACCAGGCCGCTTGATGAAGTGTACGCTGGAGAGAAAGAGAGAAAGGCGAACTCGTAGGTCGCGTGACCTACTAGCAGGCGCATGTGTGCCAGTATGTGGAGAACAAGTTCAACACAAACAAGGTTGATGCTGACTGATACATCTGCTATTGGCGCCATTTTCAGCCACTCTGCATAATTCTAGCCCACTGCAGATTATTAAAGAAAGGTGACCAATTATGTAGCAGTAAAAAAATCACGTGCAGATTTTCTTTTCTTGCAATGGTTGTTGAACTTTATCATGTTCTTGTTTGTGCTTCATTTGTCCACAACAGTACACAACAATTCAATCTTAAAGAGAACACATGATTGGAAAAATATATATCCTAAAGCTGGTTCATTGACAAATAAAAGATACAATAACTGATGAGACACACTAGGTTAAAACCTTAGCACTGCAAAATAGTACTGCAAATTTGCCCATATTTAAGCTGTAATTTATAGCCCAATAGTACTTAATTGGTGCTCCCTTCAAAAGTGCTTTCTACTGTACATTCACACACACACACATACATTAACAAAGACAACGCCATATGCAAAGCAGGAGCAATGTGCAATCTAAAGCAAGAAACAGTCGTACAACACCTCCAACATTTGCTTGCAGATGTTACACTAGCAAGTAGCCTGCCAACAAATATGTGTGAATGTAGTTTGGATCAGCAGAAACTCATGTTTCCACCTATTGAAATCGTTCAAGCAGGCCAGAACACCTTTAATGCCACCGGATCAACTTCCTCGCAAATGTTTTCAGAGCCTTGTAGCAAACAAAAATAGCAAGAAATCAGCACTCCTTCAGTTCTGGTTGAAATTCTAAGAAAATGTTTATTGACAGTTATGACAGTAAGAAAGTTTAGACAGAATACCCACAAGCGTTAGATTTTCTTAAGCGTCCTTATCATGCTCCATTCGCTAACCTTCATTAGTTCACACGATCTGTCATGGCGTACGCTTCTGGGCACCCTGTCGCGGTTTAACTTGCTTTGTTTGCTTTTATGATGCAGAGCAGTACCATGCCTAACATAGCACTATTTATCTGGCGGATTATTAGGCCCTACTTTTTTTTACCGAAGTTAATGATTACATTATGTTCACCATAACCAAAATTACTGCAATGGGGTTAAAATGTACAGGCCCAACCGCATGCACCCGATATTCTAGCGACAGCGACGAACGAAAGTGATGAGAGACATAATTTGCTGTTGCAGAGGCCATCACTCGTTGTGTGACACATTTCTGGAAAACTAAAAAGATCGCTTGTCGCACGGAAGCCAGCGCGATGATTTCCGGCAACATGGCTGCACCCCCGATCTCCGCTTCGGCTGAAATTCGCTCTCGATGGTTGTGATCCGTGCGCGCTTCAAAAAATGGAAGGTATCGACCACCTTTTTTTTTTACATTCGCATCTCACGCAGAAAGTGCGAGAGCGGCCGTATTTTGTTGTAAATCTTGTTACCGAAGGGTTGTTTTGACGTTTTGATGGCAGCTTAAGACGATTACGGTCGCTTGCTGCAATGTGAAATCGACATGAAAAGTGCGTTGCAGCCTTCGTGGAGTTGCGACAAAGCAACTTTGCCGCTATCGCTTGAAAATCGTGTGCATGCGGTAGGGCCTTAAACGTTAACAAGCGTTATCAGGCTGTTTGTTTCAATCGGTGATACACATAGCAAAGAAATATTTGGCGAGCAGCCTCGCTTTTGGCCAGCATTCTCATGTTATCAGAACATAGTGATTACACTTGGAAACATAGTACGTATAATTCTATTAAGTAAGTTTCTCTTGCAACATCAGTTTTATCATTACATGCAATATCGGTATTTTTTAGCCACCTTCAACCTTGAATTTTTTTGTCATGCAGACACAAAGGTTCCCAGCTTGTTATATTCACTTGTGATGAACAACACGAGCAGCACAAAATTGAAAATAAACGAATAAATAAAATGGATTACAAAACAGCACCCTAAATGACTGCCACTTGTCATCGAAAAGCACCATTTCTTGACTTTAGACTGCACTTTCTGGTATTACAAGATGCGACAGACACAAACAAGCAACAGCATCACAAACAAAATGCAATGCAAAGCACTCTTACGCAAATTCTTGGCGGTGGGAAGCGGCAATCATTGCAAGGCATTATCTCTCACTACTACTCACCACCCACTCTCTTCAACAGTAAGCGTCATCACCATCTTCATCACCTCGATCTCGGCGTACGACTGGCCGCAGACGACGTGCGCGCCGTCTTCGACCAGGAATTGAAGCAGCTTGCCTGTTGAGGGAGACCTGTAATGGCATCAGCTAGGGTGATTTCGGCGCTATGCTACATTTTTCTTTTGTATTGCCTGAACCGATTCCAACTGGGCTGCGTGCCAGCAAAAAAGGTAGCCACCTGTGCAAAAAAGAAGGAGAAAGCACTTTGCACGCCCATGAAAAGTCCTCACATGTCCGTCAAGGTATTACCGGTTCTTGTTTGCCCGTAAACCTTCTTCCCATTTTCCCTAGTCCGTAAAAATATTACCTATTCTCCATTGTTACGTTATTGCGCACCACTTAATAGACGAAGACTTAGGAGATGAAGAACTACACGACCACAAGCGCAAGCAAGTACCTTTACCAGTTCTTACTTGTTTATATATTCCCTGCAAGTTTTTGCTAGTTTGTAAAAGTATTAGCAGCTGCAATTGTCCTTAAACTTTATTGCCAGTTTACATGATAAAGCAGGTAGCACAAAAGCCCGAAGAGTGCCCGTCTCGCGCATGTGTTCCTGGCTCGCGTTGTTGCGCTACCTGCTCTCATATGCATTCTTACAAACTTGCCCAGATTTCCATTCTTGCCACTTTATACCTCTCTGTAAGTGTTCCACCAGTGTGAGCTTGTCTGTAAATGCATTACCAGCTTTGACTTCTTCATAAACTTTTTGCCAGTTTGCACTAGTTCGTAAATGTATTGCCAGTTTTCACCTATCTCCATAAACGCATTAAAATTTACAGACTCAGATTTGTGTAACCATTCATGAAATGAGATAATGAAGTTATGTAAGAAAACAAAAATAGCGAAATACATAAGGAAATGAATGTAACTGAAAGAAAAATAGGGGTTCCGGATGCTTGTACTGCCTAAGTATTTTTTTCTGCAATCTACCTGGCATGCAGAAAAGTCTTAAGGGTTTCTATTCACTCGGATTATGCCATGGCATATGTCCATGACACAACGGTTACAGCATATAAGGTCTCGGTGCTAGAGGTCCTGGGTTCGATTGCTCTGGAACCATCAGTATTTAAATTAGTTTTACATTGTTATTTGGGTATCTTTGTACTAACTTTGAAAAGCTGCCTTTTACACGTCTAATGTGATTGCGGATGTACAATAAACACATGCCTTTCCCGAGCTTTTTGCATGTACAAAAACTTTCAATCTTACTCATTATTAGATCAATAAATAAACAAGAAATGATTGTCAAAGTCTGCTGTTAGGATACAGCTTCAATCAGGTGTAAAGAAGTTTGCAAGAGAACACATCCAAATTAATGTTGCATTTTCATTACTGCATCATCTCAACGTTATTGCCATAACGCGTCATTGCACACAACTAGGACTAGAAATCAAAAATGCTTGCAACAGAGGGTGTTCAAATTTAGCTTCAATCTGTTAAAATGCAACTTCAATCCTCTTGTCGAAACATTGGCTCGTCTTTTTCTAAACTGGAATTGTTGCATCTTTGAGCCTAGAAGAGTGACACCCCTTGTTCCAACAATTTTTCATCTCTCAAAAATTTCATCTTCCCCTAACCTTCTGCCCAATAACAAGGACTAGGCACACCATGTTCATGTTTGCAAAGAGACACAAATAGCGAAACCAACCTCAGGACGCTAGGGTCTTTCTCCTTCTCGAAGATGCACGTCTGGTTGCCAATGACCACTCTGTACCGGTCAACCTCTTCTTTCATGTAGGTCGTGTAGCTGGCACCATCTATGGACAGCAGCAGGCGGTCATCACTCAGCCGGTGCGCCTCCACGCGGCGGGCCGAGCCATTCATCACCAGGAAGTAAGACGTCGGGCCGCACTGGGACACCTGCACCCATTGTTTGCGCCCGCAGCCACGTTAGCATTACTTCCAGCTGTGGTTACACCCTGGTTTGCTTATTCCTTTGTTTTAACTTACACCAAGTGGTGTGCTTAGAGCCGCATAAAAAATATAACAGAACCACTTGATACAGTAAAACTTAGGCTTGGAGAAGCTGGTTTATATATATATTTTTTTTCATTTAAATGCTGCACAACAGAGAGCAAACACATCAGAAGTGCATTTATTACACTTGACTACTAAGCACTGAAATGATTGGGAGAAAGCCAAAACCAGGTGTTTTGAGAAAGGCTTGGCAAGTGTACTGCCGCATGGTGGTACAGTATTGAGTTGGCGATCATGCAAAAGAGGTATGGCAACCACGCCACCCACCTGGACGGTGTACTTGACTGACTCATGGATCAGGTCCACCGTGAGCGTGTTGGTCAACGTCGTCGCCGGCAGGATCTGTCCCTTCTCGAGGCACGTCTGGAAGTTGCGGAAGTTCTCGCGAATTGTCCGATACGCCACGTGCAGTGCACCACAGATCACCGACAGCATCGTGTCAGGCTTCTCTGCCTGCACCCGCTCGGCAATGAGCTTGTCGAGCCATCCGGTGTCGAAGGTGTTGCTGAGAAAGGCGTCCGTCTCCAGCAGGGTGATGAGGTATTCCACGGTGGTGCGGAAGTCGCCGCGAATCGACAGCTCTTTGAGCGCGAGCACAAGGTTCTCGCGGGCCTCCTCACGGTCCTCGCCCCACGAGAAGCAGTGGCCGAACTGCGAGTCTGCAAACTCGTGCAGTCCGCCTGAGGCGCCAACACTGAAGTAGCCCCAGACATTCTTGTTGGAGCGGAAATTGAGTTCTTGCACGGTGCCGGCGCTCGGCTTGAAGCCCTCGTCGGGGTTCTCGGAAGTGATCCGGGCAGCAATGACGTGACCCAGGGGACGGGGACGTTGCACGGGGTTGTCAAAGTCAATGAGCGATTCGCCCCAGGGTGACTCGCCGTACAGTAGCCGGATGTCCTTGATGCGATGCAGCGGGACACCCATGGCAATCTACATGGGCGATAAGTTAGCACACAAAGCTTAAGACAGTAACTAATATCAAGTTAGGCTGGTTGGTTTCATAAAACGAAGACTGAGCTATCTGATGATTTCGAAAAAACAAGTAACACATCAAGCTTAAATTATAGGCCACAAAATGTCACACAGGCCGCCCGCACACCAAAACGGTCAAATCCTGTAGTCGTAATCGGCTTGAGTTCGACAAGTGACTCACCTGAAGTTGGCACGCTGGTAAGTTGACATCGGCGACCATCTCTGTACAGGGATGTTCGACCTGCACAAGAAAGCACAAAAAATAAGAATGCTTCAGTTAGGTGATCAAATCAGTACACAGCTCAGCAATTAGCACTACCAGCAAATGAGATTCAAGACGGTAAAGGCGGAAGAACTTGCCATGCTTCTAGAATTGTCTGTTGCAGCAACACTGAGAAGGACCGAAACTCACCTGAAGCCTCGGGTTGAGCTCCAAGAAGTAAAACTTGCCATCTTCACTGTAGAGATATTCGACGGTGCCTGCACTTACGTAGCCTACCATCTTCGCGAGCCGCACAGCCGCCTGCAGAAAAGAACCGAGAAAGGGCAAAGGCACACGATGAAGGAGGAAGCTCCAACAACAAGGTGAGAACAAGCAACCTGATAAAGGCTAATCAAGCTAGGACAAGCTCCAATGAAAACAAGTCCCTTGGTTCAAACAGCTCCAACCCTAAATCTCCTGCGTCTTGTTCATGTGTTTCATCCAGGCATTCGCACCATGTGGTATTTCATACCACCAAGAAGATACCACAATGCATCACCATTTCATCGTGCTTGTGATTGCCAAAGATACCGTTAGGTACTATAGTTCCAACTTGCAGCACCCAAAGGTAACACCAGCTGAAAGGTAACACACAATGCCTTTCATTAGTGTGTGTGTGTGTGTGTGTGTGTGTGCGCGCGCGTGCGTGTGCGCGTGCGTGTTTGTACATCGTAGCATGAAATTAGACAGACAAAATACTTAGACACAATGCATAATCCATCCGTTGCAAATATTTCCAAGCATTTTTAGAATGCTAGCACAGTATCCAAAACAAAAGGCCCCGTAACTAGCAGCTTTGAAAATACCAACACAGTGACTGACAGTATTGGAAGTGACACTAATGAGCTCAGAAAATCAGTCAATTTAGGTAAAGTTAACAGACAGAATTCAATAGGTGATAAGAATAATTGTTGAGGTATTACGTCCCAAAAAACAAGGACATCATTACAAGGTATGCCGCCATTTGAAATGCGGTCACCGCGGCCAGGATTTCATCCCATTGCATTCAAGTCAGCAGTTGAACACAGAAGCTACTAGACCACCACGACAGGTAAGTAGGTTAGTAGATAGAAGTTACTAGGTTAGTGGATACAAACACACACAATGAGAAACACACACAAGGGGGATGTAGATATTGCAAGACAAAAAGAATCAACATACCCGCTCCATCTGCTCGAGAACATTCGGCTTGGCAATGATGCAGGGTGCCTCCTCGATGATTTTCTGGTGTCGCCGCTGGATGGAACAGTCGCGGCCGAACAGGGAGATGGCCGTGCCGTACTGGTCTGCCAGGAGCTGCACCTCGAGATGGCGCGCGCATGTCGCCAGCTTCATGATGAAGATGGGCGAGCCAGGCACCTCACTCTGCACCTGCCGGAAGCACTGGGGGAAGTCGTTGGCCGACTCGGACTTGCGGATGCCCTTGCCACCGCCGCCTTCCGAGGCCTTGATCATGACGGGGAATCCAATCCGCTGAGCCGCCTGAAGGTTTGAGCACGAGACAGAAGTTGAGTGCCATTCAAGGAGGATGGTTTCGAAAAGAGAAACTGGTGAGAAAAAGTGACAGGCTGCCAGTTTTTGTGAAGAATATATCAACAAGGCAAACTTCTCGTGGTAAGCACCTGCTACACCTTGATGTCGCAGTTTCTGTCACAACATGCCACGGTTAAGAATTTGTGCTTGACCTCGTTGCAGAGACCTTCCATTTAAGATAGTAAGAATTCCTTCGTCCCCCGGATGCTGGAGAGGAGGAATGCGTTGGTTGCTAGACCGGACCTTTTCGCCCCATGCAAATGTCTATAAGGAGAGATGAATGACGATGTTTTGTGCCTTAGAAATAAACCTTGTTACACAGTTGCCAATACTCTGTTTAGAATCGCTTAGTGCCTTTTTTATTTGTTTGTTGTTTTTCCCAGCCCAGCATTGCTTAGTGTTCAGCTCAAACACTCCATCACTATGTAAGCCAAGCGCGATACGCGTAGACTTGCACCTTTTGCACGCCAAACTTTTTGCATAGCCTTCACGCTGTTGCACCTGTAGTGAAACTGGAGTGCAGTTGACTCTCGTAAAACGGAACCTGAAGGGACTGGGAAAATATGCACTAATTGCTCATATTTTTTAAAATTTCCGGTCAAAAAGCGCTTATTTTTTATTGCTTATTTCGAATCTGATTGTACTAAAAAGTAGCTAGTCAATGTTGAAAAACTATTTTCACCGCATAATTACTCAAATCAAGGGAATAAACTTTATTTCTGAACAATACATGGGAAGCCAGCTACCTGCTGGAAATAAAACTTGAAACCTTATAAACAAAACAGTTACAGACACAACACTTTTCTTCACTTGTGTAGGCTAAGCACACCTGTGGTATTTCACTCGGGAAGCTTTGGAGCTGTGTGGAAAACTTCAAAATGCGGAATAGCGCAAAGCGGCTTTACTGGCGGGCACTCGCAATGTCCAGATTCGAGCTGTCGTCATCACCGAAGGAGCTACACAATTGACCGTCACCACCGTCTTCCCTTCCGGACACAAGATAAATATCTGTACTGTAATCATCATCACTCCAAGAAGATGACAAAAACGAATAGCTTCTTCTGCATGTTAAGGGACCAGCTACGCATGGGTCGGTGCCACCGCACGCTGCCTTTCCATACAAAAACCGCACTCCTGGTGCAAGAGAAAACTAAATCATTGAGCAAGTGCTGCCATCTAGTAGATAACACGCCATGTAAGCCGTAAATGCATGCTTCTTCGCCTGACTGCTAGAGGGGAGTACAGTTTGGGAAGGAAGAGCTCTGCTCGTCTAAAGCAGTCAAGGGGTTAACAGGAGTTTAGCTTACTAAATATGAACAGAGGTGCAGTATGCAGGGACAAAACCAATCAATCGGAGGAAGTTGTCCCATTTAAATGCTAGTTTTATTCAACAGATTTGCGTTCATCGAGAGTGTACTGCATATTCACACTGATTTGAAAAGAGTGCCAATGAGGTTTTGAAGATGGGGACTCACCTCCAGACCATCGTCAACGCCCGTGACGCAGCCCTTGCGATACAGCTCGGGCTTGATCTTCAGGGGCTTCTTCGGGTGGTGGTTGTCATCCTCACCCCAGTCTGCCTTCAGGCCTGCATTTTCATTTGCACACGCGGGCACATTTTACCAATAGGAAAGAAATAGGCCGACTCGCATGGCAGACTATTTAAACGCATGCTCGGTTCTTGCAGTGAAACGAAAAAAAAAAAAAAAGCCACGAGGTTTGAGAATCGCATATGCAACCATCAGAAGATCAGATTATGACACATACAGCACTAATAATTTTCTAATACCGCTACATCAAAATGCAAGTAAACTACCAGTAAGAGTAACTCCAAAGCAGGAAAAACGTCATTGGGTACAGTTCTTCCAAGAAAGCAAGGCTAGATATGACTGATGAAGACAAGAATAATCACATGTCCAAAAACCTATACCTACAGTTCCCAGTCATTCTAGAATTTACATGTGTTGGTCCAAGTCTAAAAGCAATCAATTGCTCAAACGGATACTCAAGCTTTCACAACAGCACTTTCCTCATGAGCCCAATCTGATTAGACATGCCTGTACGACTATTAAGACAATCTTCATGACATTCCAGATATAATTGATATACAGCTGACAACACTGCAACTACAATAATTCATTCAAAGTTCATCACAGAGAGAAGAAGTTAAAAATTTACATGAGCCCATATTAATCTCAGATTACTTATCACATCAGCACACTCCTGTACTTGAAAGCTCCAAGAGATCACTGAATTAAAAAAAATCACAACCCAAGCACTCTGTACATGTGGTTAACCAGTGAAGCTGAAACATTTCACCTAGGTGTTTATCGTGAGCTGAGATCTATCTAAGTGTTTTCTGCTTAAAGTTAAGATTTTTTTCTATCACCACGTTTAGGAGGTACATGCCATAAAATTTTCATTCGGCGATGTTAGCTGAAAGGAAATTAATGAAAGGAATCGGGAAGCAATTCATGCTGTGGAGCGTATCATCCCTAGATAGATTCTGACAAAACTTCCTTCCTAGGTAGCGTACGCTACCACTGCTTCTTCATTATAGTTTTTGTATCAAGCACCAACCACCCAATTATTGCACCTCCTAGCCAAGAACACTTTCACAGTAGAAAGCAAGAACATGGAATCGGCAAACTCGTGACCAATATCTTTGGCTACTTACCAGATCCGCTCCATGGAAGGGTCGGCACGTTGGCCGTCTGCGCCACGATGGAAGACGCGATCTTGTCACCCAGGGCCCACATGGCTTTCTCGGGAGGCCCTAAAAATTTTCAAAAAATATCAGAAATTTGCGAGGTTGTAACAAATTACAGTTCTAGGCAAAATGTGGAAATGCATCTCAGTAGTCACTGTCACTGGAAAATCATTTTTGTAACGCATTGCACACACACAGGCATGCGCAGAGCTCTACAGCAGGCTGTTAATATTTTACATTGAGGGTATCACTGGGGCTGCAAGCAACACTAAGAGAGTCACTAATGAGACAGACATGCGAAATTAACTTCATAAAACTGCAGTTTTGAATTTGCTTGCATCTGGAGCAGCTAAATTGTATAAGCCTGGGTGTCTACAATCCCACAGTGCTACAAGCTGCATGCTATGTCATGAGATTGATGAAACAACTAGCTTATTCCAAATGCCTTCATGAATGTGGCTACATTTGTCATGATGATTATCATTTTTTTACCACAACAAAACGTTCATTACTGTTACCATCATCAATGCCATTCTTGATGTAATAATGATATGACAATGACCATCATTATAAAAAAAGTAGGTAAATCAGAAATAAATATGTTACATATATGAATCAGAGAGTATCATCATCATCATCATAATTATTTTAAAAGATTTTGAAAACAGTGGTATCTACTATGTCATCTTAGGTACAAAAATTTAGACCTAAGCAACACTCATACTTTTGTTTATATGGCAAACAATAGCTCACAGAAATTGCTATAATAAAAAACTAGTGTTGCTTGAACTGGTGGGGCGAGGATGGAGTTAACAAGGGTGGAGTGATCGGCCTATTTTCTTCAGTTTTTTATACTTGAATAAGCGGTGCTAAGAATTAATTAGTCTTGGACTAATTAGTACTGGCTTGATTAGACCTGACTTGACCAGTCTCAACTTAATCTTGGCTCAATAAGATTGGCTAGATTATTTTTTATTTAACTAAATTCAGCTTAATCAGTCATGATGATGACAATTTGTTTGCACTACCCAGCACAACAAAAAACTTAAATAGCTTAGCAGTTTTAAAATGACGCTGCATTTTAATTTGCGAGTACTGCACAATCAATATATTTTTGAGTACTGAGAACTCACTCCGCTATCCCAAACCCGTTAAAAAGACTCTCACCGATGAAAGCAATCTTGTTTTTGGTGAGCAGTTCAGGCAGTCGCGGGTTCTCCGAGGCATGGCCCCAGCCGGCCCAGACAGCCTGGGCTCCGACCCGCTTAGCAATGTCCAGAATCAGGTCCACATTGGCGTAGTTGTTGTTGTTGGAACCACCGGGCACAGGAACACAGTGGTCGGCCAGCTTGATATACTCTACACCAAGTGGAATATGCCAGAAACTAAGCTTCACCTTGATTCATCCAGAAATGAAAAAAATTTATTTAATTTTTTTATTTAGAAATACTGCAGACCATCATTTCGGTCCAGGCAGGAGGGGCATAAGAAACATCAAGTAATTTGTTACAGCAGAAAAAATGCAAAGGAATGAAAGTCAGCAGAAAGTCACATGAATCAATGTACATCATTCAATGGACAGAAAGTCACACAACCTCTATGTCATGTGACATCCTTTGACATCGTCATGTGATGAGACGAAAATCAAAGCAATTTAATGAATGTCTCATGAGGGCATAAGGTTTTGACAGTGCCTGTACTTAGCATTGCCTAAAGGCACTATCGATTTTTCAGTATTCAATGCAAACACTGTTACAATACGAAAGCAATGAGAAAGTTTGATCCACTTTTTAAAACACGATAACTTATATCAAGGTTCATTATTTGTCATAAAATCATGTCTTTTATATGTGATTATCAGCTTATCTAAGGTCCACTGTATTACGAAGATTCCCTGAAA
Source organism: Rhipicephalus microplus (assembly GCF_043290135.1). Taxonomy (NCBI): domain Eukaryota; kingdom Metazoa; phylum Arthropoda; class Arachnida; order Ixodida; family Ixodidae; genus Rhipicephalus; species Rhipicephalus microplus. Next base: position 9,671,953 of record NC_134707.1, read on the forward strand.
TGTCTCACATAAGCCTGTTCTCTATGTAAACCCAATTCCCTGCATCTACGAAGCACCTCCTATATTCAGTTCCTGGTATGCCCAAACAGCGTTAATGTTGTAGATACCACCATAATGCCAAAATATACAAAGCCCTCACCTGCATTGGCGTTGAGATCTTCTGGTGTTACCATAACAACAAAGCGGACCGCCTTGTCATTGCTGAACATCTCGTAAGCCCATCTTCGGATGGAACGCATGCATTTTACTGCCGCGATTCCATTATTCGCTATCAGGACCTGGCATCAGACACAAAGAACAGAAACAGCTGAAGCTCGCAAAAGAAACAATTTCCCACAATCATGCAAATCGACAAAACTAAGCAACAATGTTGTGCCAGATGTTACGACTGTGGCGTCGCTAATCAGCATTGGCATCAAGTTCACCTTCATACAGCACAGCTTGCAAGAAGACAACTTTCGTGATAGAGTATTTACCATCCAGGTCAAATAAAATCCAAACAGCGGCAAGCCTTCGCGATGGTACAGTGTGCACCGTCCAGTTATCACCATTGACAGGCGCGCGCATCCTGTTCAGTGGCTCTGTGCATATATGCGGGCCTGCCATTGTGATAAATGGACGGCATGCACTATTCCATTGCAACGGCTTGCCACTGTTCGGGTTTCATTTGTCGCGGATAGTACATACACAAAAACAAAAAACAAATCCACACTACGCACATCGCTCAATGAATTGGTGTTGAAGAGCATAACAGCAGCTAATTTATACTGTTGTCAAGGCATCTCCTCCAATATACTTTTTTTCAATCATCTTTTAACACCAATTCCAGCTTGCCAATCACCTTTTGGTAGTAAGAGCGGCATTTTTGGCATTGTAGACGAATAATCGATTATGGCACATTAAACTTTCTTTTAGTGCCTCTTAATATTACCGATACCTTTTTATGTTTTTTTGTACGACTACACAACAATTGTTCAATGCAATGCCAAAAATATTTGCAAAAGTACCTTGTTGATGACATGCCGGCCCCCGAACCGGCTGACGAATTCTTCCGGGGTGGCCACAATGAAGTCCTTCTGGCCCTTTCCATATTCGCGGTCCTCATTGGACAAGTGAGCGCCCGACATAGACTGTCTGCAAATTGGGCCAATGGGGATCGAACAACAGGAAATACCGTCAATACGGTCGACAGGAAAATATGAACACATGCCTCAGTGCTGAAAAGCTTCGATCAAACTGGACTCCTACAGGACAGACAGTTCCACACACGTCGCTTACTAAACTGACGCGTTCAACAACGTCCACATGACATGTTAAATGCAGCTGCCTTACAAGTACATTCATGCCAAGTTATACTGGGTTTGCATTCAACACAGCAGCACATACTACTTTACGACTTATTTCTAAGAACTTAAAAAGCCTGCTTTTCATTAACAGTAGATAGCATTTTAACAATATTTTGGCAAGAATTTAGCACCTATGACATCCTCATTCACAAATTCAAATTCAATCACATGATCACATTTGCTTTGAATTCCATGTCCTCTGACAAAAATCTTGCACAGTTGCCAGCCTGCATTGGCCATAAGAAAAAATCGCTAGTATCTGCACTTAACTGTCAGACAAGCATAGGTCTAGCGACTTAGATTAGTTTTATTAATAACGAGAACAAAAAATGACACATTTTATGGGATATAGACAATATTAGAGAATTATGTTAGACACAAAAATAAAGCAGATGTAAGTAGAAAATCACATTCTAATTTAGTTATAAGAATTCAAGCAAATGTGTTAGTGCAAATTTCGATATGTTAAAATATGCGCAAGATAGAGTGCACAGCTACGTGTCAGCTGCATTGATGAAACAGAGAGGAAGAAAAGTTGTGCAGCCCATATCACAAATCAACATAAGAGGTTTAACAAAATATGAACAGGGATACAAAAAGAACACAAATAAGCACACAGTAAAGAACATGAAACACTACTTTCACTTCACAGAGCAGAATGCACAAGTACTGTCAGAGGGCCTTGTAATGCCTAACCTTGAAATAGCCACAATATCGGTAGCAGGGACAATATCTTTTACCACAATGTTTCTAACATTCTCATAACCATGCCACTGAAGCATACCAACTATAATGTCATTAGATATGGGTATACTAAACATTTAGCTCTGAACTGTCGGCAACCAAATACTGGTAAACCACTAGAATTTTAGAAAGGTGGCTTTAAGAAAGCAGATATCTTTAAGAAATTTTTTCCTTAATTTGTGAAACACAGGTGCACTAACCCAATGACCACAACAATTTGACACAATATCAAAGTGCTGACTGTACAAATATTCAAAGCCACAAGTGAAGCTAATTTGCTGGTTGCTGGATTCTGCAGACAGGTGAGCCTACAAGGAAATGCTAAAACTGTAGCTAGAACTTCAATGAAGCTATTCACATAATTTTCCATACTGAAGTTGATGTCAACAGTCAATCATTGTTTTAAGGGATAAATTGTCATTGTTTCATTGAAAAAATTATTAATGCATTGAAACAAATTTTTAAAAAGGCAAAGCCTCTGTTTATCTCACACAATAAGCAGGTTGCATTAGCAATCAATGAAATTTTGAGTACAGCCCATTCAACGCACTCAAAATACAGGGAAACATTATGTGTGTGTTGCATACTTTGCAGATGTACGTATATACATTGTCAGATTATTATACAAGACTGGCAAAGACACTTCTCTTACTGCATTCGAACAGCATCATAAGGCCAGAAATATAAGGAGAACGAAAACATTACTTCTTGTTGGACACAAAGAAGAATGTGCACTACAAAACAGACATGTTGCTCAAGACGATCCACAGAAGCATGGTGTGCTGCTCGAACAGGTTTCGGTAGTGGCAAGAAAGCTACGATACGATAACGCATTCACGCCTACAAAAACGCAACGAACTTCGGCACGTTCAACATTGACGACAGGCACGACGAAGCGCACAGGACACGCAACTGGGCTGTAATACTCACGCGCGCAACCGAGCCTTCGCAGCAAAACTAGAAACGAGAAACAAAGGAAGAGGCATCATCGTCATGCGGCTTCTATCGGATATGTTCTCTAACGTCTTACGTGTGTGCTCAAAAACTCAACAGGGAAAACATAAAATGAAAGGAAAGCATTGTGAACACTTGCAGTATGTTTTTAACGTCTACATTACTGAACTAGATGGGCGGACAAAAAAACAAACAAGAAAAACCTTCTCAACCATGAGACTTATTAATGCTCTTTAAATTAATAACCCACACAACTTTTTTTTTCTGTCTCCTACTTTTTATGCTTACATAAGTACAAAGCATTTGGTGTTCCATTTGATGTTGACGTCGATGTTAGAAACATTAGCTCTCTACTTAAGCACTTTGCGATTTATGCCGATCAAGTTTAACCAACTGAACTGCTAAGAGAGCAGTATTCAAGCCTGCTAAGATGGTCACTTGTAAAATTAAAAGCTGTTTCTAAAGGAGTTGGTCCCTCAAGATGACTCGCGGTAGGCTCACTGATACTCACAAATGAGTGGTCTTGAGAAATCAATAAATACCTCAGCAAGAATTACTAACAGTGTGTATTTATAAAAGAGCAGTAATAATTAGAGTACTAACAACAGTAGTCATCCAAATGGTGCAACGGCCAAAAGGACATGATGCCGCTTTACTCACCTGAAAAGTTTTGCTCGAGACCGATTGCGTCTTAGCTCATCTCCCATGAAACGACCACTGCTGCCAGGGCTTCCAGGGTCGTCGGTCTCCTCGTCAGAACAGTCTATTGTGAACAGCGGCCGAGGACCGTTGCTGCAGATCGAAAGCAAAAAAGTCGCACTGTGTCACAAAACTGCCAGGAGCAAATCCCAAGCGGTCATGCTTGTTCACGTGTTACTAGAAGGTTTTCGTGACAAACAGCTAGCAGATGACTATCAAAAGCTACTATATAACTATATACTACACTTGAATCAGTACATTGGCTCATTTGAAATCACGGCTTTAAACATGCCGTCGCCAAATAAGATAGCACTTTGAAAGCCTGAAACTTCTTGGTGTAAATGAGATGTAATAGAAGAACAAATTGTCAGTGTTTCATAATGTTACCTAAGAAATAGATGCCATTATTTTCCATTTCACTATTACCCTCTTAATATTTACGTATTGCAGCATTTCAGAAATGTCATAACATCATGAAAGCTCTGTCACTAGAGTTTACAGAAAGTTATATAACAGTAAATGAGAATTATCACTCTGCTCCATGATGGCACTTAAATCAACAACACGCTTTTCGAGATACCAGAGTCTACTATCAAAATCCTCCAGCTGAAGTGATCACTAAGTGACAGAGGAAAGCAGACATATAGAACTAAAGGTCCTACTTTCAATGGGGGGGAAAATACATGCATAGATGTATTCCGGCCTTCCCAAAAGCGAGAAAGCAGAAGAGAAGCTAGAGATATCTCACAATTTTTTACCTAGCTTTGGCTGCCTGGACTACATTAATTACCTGTCAATATAAGCTTTATTGTTTCACATCTTGAAACATGCACTTAAGTTCTGCCGTAGGAGCAGAGGTACAAGGGAAAACAGACATGCAACACAGTTTTATCTCCACTGATAAAATCACGCTACAAAGACAAATTTCTAACAAAAATACTCTGGCATATAGGAGGAAGAGATCTTTCCTACCCGTTCACCAAAGCCTCCTCCATGGTTGGCCTTCGCACACAAAACGTGCTACAAGAATATCTTTTTTCACGTTTCGGTTTGGGCATATATCAGCGGCAAAAAAAATCCTCTTTCATCGCAGGGTTCCGGACGTGCATCGACGAACTTGGCGACGCATCACCGCTCACTTCTTCAAGTCTTTTATAATGCGGAAACTCCACGCACTCAAACCAAAACAAAATACACCAGCACCATAATTTTAATGCGAACAGCACATACAACTCATCACCACTCAATGGAGATGGACTGTCGCAAGCCTAAGGACGGCTGCTACTTCACGCTCAAGCAAAGACCGAGACCAAGAAGCGCATCAACTCTGCTCCCGCAGCCACCTGGTTACTCGACTCAGTCAGCAATACGAGACGCGCTCAAAGTCTGGATGCAAGAGGGTCGGCGCAGAGATAACGCGGGCCCAGACGTCTGCTGATGATCGCGCGGCGCTCGTACGATGCGGCTGGCTGATCTGGAGCATCGAGGGCACTGCCGCCGAGGAGAGGGTTCGATGGAAGCTCGGCATTGAGAAAGACTTTTTCCGGGCAGCGGCTGCAGTGCTCAAAACAGGAAAGCGACGTAGACGACAACGGCCGAAGACAAGAGAAAGTGCGAGTGCCCTTGACTCGGGTATCGAGATACACGTTCTAATCTCTTGCCCTCATAACGTTTCCTTTTTGCTACTGATAAGAAGCCACAGCTTAGAGTGTGTTGCATATGAGGGTGATAAGAGATAAAGCTTGAATTTAGAAATATTCAAGGGTCTGTGCATGCAGGCTGTGGTTGCCATCACGTGTAGAGATGAAGATAGGAGTCCATGAACTTGTGAGCAGCTCATTTTATCTTTTCAAGCAAGATGCATGCAGTCGGTGCACGCAAGGCACTGCACATGTACAATGGTGCTGTTTGCAAGTCCTTTGAAGTTGGCTGTTTCAACAAGCGCGGACACGTAACAGCAATTTGCCCCACAAACTAATTTTTTTTTTTACGTTGAAACCACACCGATGTAATCTTGAAGTGACAAAATCGGTGATGCAGCTCGCGTTCAGAGAGAAAAACAGATGAGTACACTGGGAAACTCCAAAAGGTATAGATGGTAACAAGTGAGGTATGTCATTTTGTTATATTACCTCATCACTGAGACGTCTTTACAGCGGTGAATAACCTTCAGTGATATGGCATACAACACCCAAAGTGGACAAATAAAGAAACCACCAGGTACTATGTTCCAGATATCTTAGAAATAAAGAAACCTCACAGGAACTACATTTAGAGGCACAGATGTACTCAAGATGCCGCGCATGTTTAGTGGGCTATGCTAAGTCAAAATTTTCGAGCAGTTACCTACTACGTGCAAAAAAAAATCTTGGGCCACATGACAGCGTCAGAGTTGTAACACTCGGAAGCAACTCCCTACAGGTATGCAGCCAGATACAAAACCAAAGCACGCGCGTGACAGTGCCTCTGCATCAAGCTGCGTCAAATTTCTGCTTCTTGACAATATAAATGCAATGATGCAAAGATATATTCAAAATGAGTTTTACTGTAGCATCATTTTAAGAGATGAAAGTAATTTTTTATGTGAGGCTGCAAGATGAATTTGCAAGGTGCACGTGGACTGTGCAATCGACAACGGTACATTTCATGATGCGGCACTAGTTTACCACATTCATCCCATGGGAGATGCACTAGTTAGAAGCACAGACCGATTGAGTGACAAGCATGTTACGTGTGGCAGTACACAGATGCAATGCATGGCGAGATCAAAGCAAAGATGGAAATCATACAGAAATTACAGCTTGTCTGAAACTTTCACGATGGCGACCACATGAGCCTTGGAAGAATACCAGTTTTTAGATCATCAAAAGCGATAATTTAAAGTTATGGCATGCTTACCCAGACTACTACTGATGCATGTGTGGATGCTCCACCCTCACAACTTTGGCTATATAGTCCCAGCAACTCATCTCCAAAAGTAGCAATTTATTACAGGAGGGTTACGGTTATTTTTTTTAATGTGGCCAGCCTGCATTGCAGTGCGGAGCTAGACTAGTGGTGTAGCTTGTGGCCAGCCTACATAACTAGCAAGGACTTGACATTGTCTTAATTAGCAAGGTCTTAGTGTGGCCTTAATTAGCATGGTGTTTGTTAGTGTGGTCCCACTCTGGATCTTAGCTGATACAATTTTAATCAATGATGTCTTCATTTGTATTACCTTAATTAAAAAGGTCCTAATTAACCAGGCTTTATCAGTATGGTCATAACAAGTGTTTTTATTTAGCAGAACCCTAATTAGCATTGTCTCCGGTTCCTTCGCTTTCACTTCCATTTATCTCTTATGTGCTTCTCTTTTGTTTTCTTCAAAAAGGTCAAACAAGAAATGCCTACATTGTATACATCATGTCAATAGTAATGGTTGTACAGGCCACAGGCCTTATCACTTGCCAAATTACTAGGCAATACAGAAAAATGTGCTGTAACTATCCTCATTTTTTGAATGTATGCCACCAAGAGCATATTGTCACTATTTAAGCGTCGATGCTAAAATGAAAAGTATGGTGTGCACCAGCAGAGTTATTGCATTGCAAGTGCTAGGCGCAGCTCATTTTTCTGGTCAAGCAAAACGACGAAATGGAAAGCTGAATAAGTTCCACCATTGAAACACTCACTGTTAAACACTTTTGAGTTATAGCAGGTGTACAGATGACGCAGACCTACCCAAAGCCGTTGAAGTTGCCGCCGTTCAGAATGTTGCCGTTGGAAGTGGTTACGGTGTTGCCGTTATCTTCGTCGTCCCAGCAGGGCTCGACGACAATGCGTACAGGCGAAGTGTTCACACCGTTGTGGGCCGCTAGCTCTTCGAGCCGCTGTATGTCAGTGCGCCCCTTGCTCTCAGGAGTGCCATTCATCTCGGCTGGGGCCTCTGGGGGACCTGTGAAAAGAAAGGGCAGGGAGTTGCTTTCATTGACAAATTGATTGGTTGGTTGATTGACTGATCAACTGAGCAAATGATTGGTCAATCAGCCACTCAGCTGTTTACTGAAAGGCAGAATGGGAACAGATCTCAATTTTGGGTTTCTACAATATAACAAAATCATCATTTTCTTGCATGAACAAAACTACACTGATTGATTGGTCAATTTATTTACTAAATATAATTTTAAACTACCTAACCAAACAATGTAACAATTATTTATTTTGTGCATTAACAAACTGATTGATTGTACATTCTATTGCAATTGAACCCAGGGACTCCAAAAAATGTTAGGACTAAACTGCAATGTCCACTAATATAAAACTAATTTTTCTTTTTACATGAGAACTGATCCATTGATTATCTGAAGACATTGCCACAACTACAATTGCCTGATGAGACAATATTTTAGTTATCAGCACATTTACTGGGTGACAGCCTTTTCTGCAGCCATGGAAACAAGCGTTTTTCAACTGCTCATTTTTGCCGTTTTTTATTTTTTAATGTGCAGAATGGCACAGTGGCTAAGTATAAACAGGGCCAGTAGGTCATATTGAAAACTGTTGCATGTAAAAGGTTTTGAGTAAAATTGTAAAAGCATTGAATGTACACGCATTTGACAAAAGTCAATGCTGACTCAAGTTGCTATGTGTCTGATAAGTTGGCACTCCAACAGTGCAACGCTTCTAAGTTCCACTTTACATTTATAGAATTATTGGTAAAAATACTGAAAAGGCCTGCACCCAACACAAAAACGTCTAGTAGAACAGAAAGAAACCGAAATCTCCTGTGACCTCTTACAGCCTGTATCTGAGCTAACAATGCCTAAAGTTACTCACATCATATTACCACGCAAGGAGATACTCTTGGATAACGCTCGAAAAACAAACGGGGCTTCTTACCCAACTGTGTAGCTTCACCCTGAAGTTCAGACTAAGCAAGTGAATTGTTTTCTCATTTTGTAGCTGTCTTCAAAACATTCGATACTGCAGGGGTCCCATGATCAATTAAAGCACCCAAAAGAATATTACCACATGGTCTTTGAAGTGTTCAAGCACCAAGCTGAATCTGTATTACTTTTTTAAATGTCAGAAAAGGTGACATACACCGATGGCTTTTTGCCAGATAGCCAGACAATAAGTCTGCATTGAAATTTTTCGTTTTCGAGCATGTTCAGATATAGTATATCGTAAAACCATGACGACCAGTAAGAACTTGTTAGCCACAACCACAGTTAGTGTCGACTGGCAACTCGTACAAAATTTACTGACACAGAATGACAAAGAAAGAGGACTGAAACAGCTGTGGACGTTTTGAACACATACTGGGGGAACAAAAAGTATGCCAGATTCCTACGAGCACATCCCAACAAGCAGGCAGGACAGGACGTTTGTCAAAAGGCCGATCATGTGGTAGCTAACGTACATCTTGTCACAGCTATTCTGAAAATTTTTATTTTGTTCGTTCAGTTAATTCTCTCACAGTGATAAAAGAATGCCACGTCAATGACAAAACAAAAAACTTTAAAAAATTTCAATCATTAGCCAGTGAACAATAATAATGAAGAAAGTAATACTATTTGTTCTGCCTACCAGATTTACCCTGCCATGCATTTCATGTCAACTACTGCAGCGCAGCGATCACTTCCACAGATACGATTGCTTATTTCTTTACTTTTGCTTCGTCTACTGCTTGGTTCGCTACTCCCTCAATCTCGTTGCCCTCTGCCTCTCGCATTTCTCATTTACCACAGCAACTATGGTTTATGTTGGTTTCAGTTAACTTCATTTTAATACACACTTCCAATCTTTTTTTTTTTTTTTTATTCTGACAACAAAACGTCAGAGTTACCATGACAAAGGGCAGACGCGTTCTGCCAAATGGGGACCGAAACACCCCAATACACCTGCTCAGAGCATACAGCAATAAAAACAAGACTTCCTGACAATTGCCAGCTGGCAATGCTCTGTCATTAATTCACCCAAGCGCACTATGTCGCAAGTATCTTTAAAAATTTACGTTTCCTTCAAACAGCCTCACAGCTATTCGTCAGTGCTGCCCACAAAATATTGCCAACAACCCCAAATGCTGACAGCATCAAGAATCTCATCTTTGAATGTTGAAACACCCAATTAATGCGCATGTACAGGACACAATGTGCTCACACTTAGCGACAAGTTTAAGCCTAACTCAATTTAAAATTTATACTACTTCGTCTAGCAGCCGTGGCATGCAATGTGCTGATTATTTTACACTGCTAATTTTTAGAAAGGTGAACTAACCTAGATGTATGCCTGATTGAATACAGAAATGAAAAAGCTCCACAAACTTTAGACTGTATGTAGATATTACATTCGTAGAATCCCCACTGTGAACTATGCATCAGTAATCACAAAGGAATTGATGGATTAATTAACAGGAGTTAACATTTGAAAGCAAAAATTCAGTTATTAGAAACACTGTAGCAAAGGGCTTTGAGTGAATTCTGATGCATGTGAAATGAATTTACAAAAAAGTCAGCAATGAAAATCGACGCATTTTACAAGGTTTGCACGTGTAGAATAAACCACATCTGTTGGAAGCCACAAATTAACTGCACAAGATTGAGAATACAAACAATCCACTCTGAAATAATGAGTATAGAAAGAGATCTTGCACCATTTCAAAGTTGAAGGTATTGAAAAAGTGCACGCAGCAGTCATTGCAAGAGTAAATATTTAGACAGGGACTAAGCAATTATTTCCTTCTAGGTGAGGCGAGCATGTTAGAACAGACGTAACAAACCAAATTCTTGAAGTGTCACACAACCGGATCCCGAAAAACAAGTCTTTGAAAAAGGAAGCACGAAATCGTTCTGTTGTCAAATAATATACCTGCAATTCTTGAAGAGCTACGAAGTTTACAAGCTACACGTACACAGTGGCTTGTGACGGACGTTGAAGTGCGACGGGAGCTGCAACGCATAAATTGAATGGCCTTGAGTTTTGCCAGGAACATAGCTGAACCAAAGTGCGCAAGCATTGTGGAAATGTATACGAGGATATGGGAAATCAAACGCACGACCAGTATCAAAGCATTTCGCACTGCCACTGATTACATCAGGCCTTTCGGTCACATAAGAGAACTGAATTAAAGAGACATTACAAAGACGATCAATTCAGGCTTTTCGGTCACATAAGCGAACTGAATTAAAGCGACATTAAAAAGTCGATCAATTTACGCTGGAGAACATACACATACACACATCCTATGCGAATGGTTGAATGTTAAGCATCAATCAGATTAGAGATATCGCTGAGATGCGAATGTATGTAGTATGCAGAATATACTGCAAACAGCACAGCCTCCTTGTGTGTGTGCATGTATATGTGTGTGTAAAATGTATGTCACAGAGCAAAAGTGGAGTCCCAGCTACACACATGCGATCCAAACTTGGATCAGAGCAAAGCCTGTCGCAGAACGTAGCACACTTGTCACACTTACTTGACAACTTTTGCAGGAACCGAGTAAACATCCTTTTTTTTTTTCTTTAGCGTATCAACCGCAGTCCGGCGAACGTCGAAACACACTGTGCAGAACGAAGCACGTTGTTTTTTTGTTGTTGTTAAATCCTAAGGGGGCGAGCACAACTGATTTCGCACGGCAGCTAGCTTATTCGTCGACTGATGTCGAACTGTGCGAGTCTTTTTCTTTTTTTGGCTCTCCGGTACCACCGGTGTCCGTCAGAAGCGAAAGCGCATTTATTTTTATGTATACATTTAGTTCCTCGTTTTTTTCCCTTACCGCGCGAGAGTGCTAGAAGAGCTTTTGCACATCAAGTCGCGCAGTAGCCCCTGGCAGTGAGGGAAAGGTTTTAGAAAAAAAAAAAAAAAAAGAAACGTACTTCCCTTCGTGCGTAAGAATGCGCACGCACTGGGACAGAGGATGGCGAAGCGACAAAGAACACAGAAAAGATGCACGCCGGATCAAAATAATAAAAATTGCGCCTTCGGGAGAGGGTGGTAAGTGAAGTCCTCAAGACCTGAGGGTTATAATGCGTTCTTATGACGTGAAACGTCGGCCCCGAAGGTTCTTGGATGGTGACGATAGCATGTTTGAGACAAGGCACACGATTCAAGGACGCACACACGGAAAAACCGACCTGCGCGCACGCGAATGTGTAGTACATGCACTAGACCTCGAATGTGGACGGAGATTCCACAAAGGCGTCTTTTCTTTATTATTAGCCCCTCCCCTTCTGGCGCCGGCGCGAGTTCTTTTTTTTTTTTTTTCTCACGGTCACTTTTGAGTACTTTCCTCGGTCGAAGTGGGCGACCCACCGGCCGTAACAACAGCTCTTGTGTGCCGTTTTATCTCGCGTTTTTTTTTTTTTAATTCACCACCCTCACTCAACAACCGTGCACTTCGAGGACAGAAAAAGGCAGTGGCGTTTGTTCTTTGCTGTGTTCATGGGAGGTTGCAGGGGGTCAGAAAAGTTGACGCCGCACTTGAAGTTGCGAAAATGAAATGAACATGACACTCCGACTCTTCCCGTCTTCTTGCCGTGCACAGCACGAGGAAGATTAGCGGCCAGCAGCCGGCTAAATGAGTCTAATGGCACCAACACCCCGCGCACACATGTGCGAAGAACGAGCGTGCAGCGGCGACATCGAAATGGAAGAAAAACTAGAAAGAAGAGCGGACGAGGAAACCCCCGGACGGGTTAGGCCTAACGCATTCCGAACACGATAGAAAAAGAAAGCAGACAGCGCGCGCAGCAGGGCGTCATCGCGGTTTTTCAACTCGGGTGCATCTTACGTACCCGGCAGCTTGGTCGCGAAGCCATGGCGGCCGCCTTCCGTTCACGTTGCACACGAACTGATTTTAGATAAAAAACGTGGGGCACAGCAGAGCCGATGCACTTGACAAGGCCGCGGCCGGCGGAAGAGGTCACTGATCGCCACCACAAGCTTATCCCGAGTGCAACCCTCCCAAATGCAGCCGTTTCCATTCATTCGACGCGAGCCACCAATCCACAGCGTAGCGTAGGCTGCGAAGCGCTGCGTCGTCTGCTACGGCTGCTTCGACCGGGAAGCCAGCGCGCGGAGTATGCAAATGCAGAGAACGCTAACGAGAAAGAAAAGGGAGAAACAGTCGATTGATATTGGTGCGTATTTACCCGTGGCTGCTGCGTAGCTGTGGTAGAAAGCATTCCAAGACAGTGCGGAGCTTGAAATAACGAAACGAACGCCTCACAGCGAACACCGCAGACGCGGCGATATCGTCACGACGAATCGTACGATATGGCGTGAGCCCACTTCTTTCAAGGTGCCGAGGATCGTACGATCATCGCACGGTGGTACTACACGGCATGAGGCGGAAAACGCGCAATAACGAGCCATAAGCAACCCCCGATGATCCACGTAAAGGCCACGTATTTAATGGACGAGCACGCGCACGCCAGAGGCGCTCGAAAAAATAACGAGTGCTGTGCGTCAAGCCCAGAATAAATGAAAAAGTCAACGAGGCATCTGCGAATGAACGGGAATGATTACTTTCCTGTTTTACTTACGGAACCCCTGACGGCGGCCCCCACGGAGAAAAACCTTCGAGCGTTTCCAGGTTTTCAGGGCGTGTCTTGGCAGGTGTAACAGGTATATTTTATTTTCCATATTTACCATAAATATGGTGAAATGGCTGTCTAATTGTACCTGCCACAAAACGACGCGCTTCAAAAAATTGACACGTTATTCATTCAGCAGTACGGCATTTCTATAACATTGCACCACCTATGAGAAAACACTTTGACAGAAAACGTCAAAACTAATAAACATGTACAAAGAACTAGTTTTATTTTACAAAAATAGATGGCGCAACAACACGGCAAATCTTGCTGAAAGGTGCCAAAAAAACATAGTTTTTTGCGCAAAGTGTTTTAGTTGGCTAATATTCGTAAACTATGGTTGAAAAACAGACGCGCTGTTTTCAAATTGAACACGCTCCTGTCGCCTTGCCCACCGCACATGATAGTATGAATGTAATCATAGGCATGCGTACGAAAGGGGGGGGGGGGGGGCAGAGGGATCGGCCGCCCTCCCCCAAGTCCCCTGAAAGGGGGGCGCAAAATTTGCTTCTTTGGCCTCCTCCTAGTCACATTAGAGTGCAGGGAGGGGGGGGGGGCAAAATTTGCCCCATTCATTGACCTAAAGAGAGGGGAGGGCGCTACGATAAATTTGAACCCCCCCCCCCCCCCCATCCTTAACGGGAACCCTGCGCACACCTATAGATGCAATCGAAGAGGCAGGGCTCCCAAACATGAGAAAGGGTCTATTTCCAGCTAGATTATTGAACCAGTAATCTTTCCAGCTAGAAAGATTACTGTTCGCGATTTACGAATAAGCTTGTTGAAAAGAAAAACCAAGAAAAGGTTCGCAAATGTGCTACGCACTTACTATATTTACTCCCCTGTAAAAAGACCTCCATTGTAAAGCGAGGGGTGACTTTCCATGGCGTCCAAGAAGAAAAAAAAGTTTTTTAATTTATTTTCGTATTAGATTGTAACGCGAGAATCAACTTCAGCTTGAAAAAAATGTGGAAGAACGGGCGTTATATTCGAGTAAATACGGTAGCCCCAGCTCGCTCGCGCGTAGTTGACAGTACGCAACAAATTAAAAACGAAAAAAAAAGGTGTGTGTGTGTGTGTGTGTGTGTGTGTGTGTGTGTGTGTGTGTGTGTGTGTGTGTGTGCGCGCTCATGCGCGCGTTGGATACAGCAGAGGCTAACCACCACGCTTACACCACAGTTGCACTTTTTGCTGTGGCCATTTTACAGCGAAAGCTGCAATGAGATCACTTTTCGGGTCACGCGCACTTGTCCACCGCCGCCGGTGCCCGTAACCACATCGCGCTAAATTTGAAAAGAAAAAAACCTTGCACCAATGACACAGTGGGGCTTGAACCCGGGTCCACTGCGTGCCAGCCCAATATTTAACCACTGAGTTACGCTGGTGCTTGTAACTCAAACTTGCCTTAGGCATGCATGACCCAACACCACTGGCACAGTAGGGCTTGAACCCGGTTCTACTGGGTGCCAGTACAGTATTCTACCACTAAGCTACACCAGTGCTTGTGACTTGTTGTCAAACTTGCCATAGGCAGGCTTGATGTCGGGCAAGCAATCGTGTTAATATGACTTATATAGCGTTTTACAACAGCGAAAGACCAACCAGTCGTCGCACAATGCGAATAGCGTAACAAGTGGGCCTTCCAATGCTCCAAATCATCACAAAATCTCGTTCTTGTTCCCCTATTAACTGTGGCGCGTAACCACTTCAGCCATGATTCCTCATCGTCGTCAGCCACTGCATGGACAATTGGCTCAAAATTCCTTGCGAGTGCTTAGCGCATACCACGCTTCTCAGAATAATTACGAAAGCTAGCATAGCGAATGCCGGCCTACTATCCTAAAATGTTTATTATTAATGCCCTAGTAGGTACCATGCAAGTGTGCTTGCAGTAGTTACCCAAAGAGTGTTTTGAAAAGGCTCTGAAAGGCCGGTCTCCTAGCTTTCGCTGTGACTGTGCTGCGCCTATCCCGCAGGCCTGGAGTGTTTTTCAAAGCTTGTGCACGGAGTCATGCAATCATCTAAAGACGCCCTGAATTTTTCTAACGCACGGCACGTGGTCATTCATCTCACATCGAAGCACGACGCTTGATCCTGCGCAGTCGAATGCGAATATACAGGGTAAACGGACAACCGGATAGCGTCATACCACTGTAGCACTGACGTAATACACCCCGCAGAGTAGGCGAGGAAAGAAGAAATATAGAAGAAAGGAAAAGCCCCCCCCCCCCCCCCGCGGCGTTGACGTCACTACGATTAGCCCGTGACGTAAATCGGTGCAGCGAAAACCTCCTCTGTCCTCTCCTCCGGCCGCGTTCCACAATTGTTGAATGCTGGCCATGGGACGAAGGTTTCGCTACGTGGCATCTCTCGTTCTTGTTTTGACTCTTGCCTTGTCGTTTTTTGTCTTTGTGGCGTCTGTTTTTGGTGACGAGTAAAACGTTTCGTCTCGTTATCTCGGTATCGTTAGATCAGCCTTTCAAAATGTGGAAGGACTATGCACTCTTCCTGCAAGAAGATGCTTAACTCGTAAGCGAAAAAAACACCAAAGCTATAGTTCGACCCAAAATCCAAGCTGCACCAACTGCGCGGAGCAGAGTCGTCTGAGTTTATCTACAGTGTATCTGCCCTTTTCTGGTCCTTTGTGTTCTCTTCGGGTGTTTATCTGCTTCTTGCTGCTCTTTTCGGTTACTTTCTTGTGATTACACATGTGCGATATTTGATATCGTCTTTTGTTATTTATTTTCTCACGATAGTCTGGTTTGTTTCACGATTATCAGTTTTCTTTGCTGTGGTCTCATTTCTGCAGTTTGCTGCTGCTTCGAGCGCGGTGCGTCTAACTCTAGATGATGGCGTTACTTTGACGAGCGAACGCTGGCGTTCAAAACGTGCAGCCTAGCTGCGTGACGTCACTGCCAGACGTGAGATCACGTGACAGCAACACGAAACATGAGACGAGGACAGGGCAGTCCTTCATGCAGCTTCGCTGTAGAAGCGAACGCTGCAGAAGCAAATCGATGCTTACTTGAGGCCTATGACGTCACGGCACCAACTCTCCGTGACGTCATATAGGTTTCGACAGGTTATCGGTATAGAAAATGAATGAGATTACGTTCTAGACTCATAGGGGGACCCGCACATGCGGAAACCACAGCCAGGATTCAACCCGGGGTGCTTCATAGGGCTAACCCTGCGGGCAACGTGTAAATTAATGCATGGGCGTGTATACCCGCGTCAATTATTAAAACACCACAAATGCGCACTTCTCTTGCCGAACTAGCCTATAGCTTTATCGTGAGGCATATGCAGAACGTCATAATATTTTTTTACAATACGTCAAACTGGGTAATTAACAAAGATTGCTGAATTGACTTTTAATCTTGCAAAAAAATCTGCAAAACTGAGTTGTATCTCATTTTCGGAAACGTCGGATCATCATTAAGTGATCTATGTTTCTATAACTGCCAATCCACCATGCAAGGTAATTGACAAATATCGCCTAATTAACTTCTCAAATATTAACTCTAGCCGAAAATCATTACAAAAACTGTAGCCCTTGTTCAGAAACGTTGCATTATTTCATCTATATGAGAACATCGCTGCTCTGTTTAATTTTGTTTCAGCCTTTCTCAAATGCGCGCGAAACTAGAAAAATGCTGGGCGTAGGCTGTAGATGAAACACCCCGTGTAGCTTTGCCTAGTTTGAGGCACCACATTGTAGCTACAGCGAGAGCAAGCCATGTCACACTTGTACAGCTTACATTTCTTGCGTGCATACCTTCATGCGGCTGCTGTCTATTTCATGCGGTGCATGATCAAGCATATATGGGATGTCTGCAGTTTGATTTGCGCAAGATCTTGGCCGGGTAAGAATCTACAGACTCGGCACGCCGTGAAAAGCCGCTGTTCCGTATTCGCTATCATGTGTGTAATGAATGTCGTTGCATTTGGTGTCTGTTTTTCTGCCAAATGCAACCACGTGGCTAAAACGCACGTGTGAACAGTCATATGCAGCGCACACGCATTTTCCTGGTTCGGAAGCGTTTCCAAGGACGGTTATAAACGGACATTTTTGTTCTCACAGCTGTGTGGTGAGACCAGAGTAACGCCTTGCGAGGTATATTATAGCCGAGTGTTCCACGCACAACGAACTTCCCCTCGACATTCCCGGGCATGCTGATGGAAGTTTATGCATCACTACACCTCATGGATGTGTCCGCTGAACAGTTAAATTACGCCAAAAATTCGCAATGCCCACCAACTATAGGTGGCGCTGTACAATCCAAGATGGCGCCCGGAGAGAGGACGCTTCTGATTTCCGCTTGGCGGCGCGACAGCCTACGAGCAAAGTACTACCTCGAATTTTTTGTCACAGCAGATGTTTATGAGTTCTCCGTGTAATATATACCTGAGAATTGTGTGCTTTGCAAATTGAGCCACAATTCCACGGAGGGCTCTGCTCACTGGATCTCGCGACACCTCAAGAGAAGCACATTTTATCATAAGAGGTGCTTTTGATGCACGACTAAAGGTCACAGGGTGTGTGATTTAGGCGCATAGGTTGCATGCTCTACCAGTCAAGGTAGAATGTCATTAAAATGAAAAACGGAGCTGAATTTGAGCGAAGCGCAGAATAAATAATGTACCTAAATGGTAAATGTCTATACATAACAGGTTTTTTTTAGTATTTCTTCAAGACGTCATGTAAGCAATATTGGAGGAATAATAATGAATATGTAATGCATCTGACGTTTCCAAACTGCGGTTACGTCTTGACCAAATTTGCGCTAGTTTATAGCGGAAACAACGAAGACAAGAACATATACAACGAATATACAATGAAGATACAACGAAGACAAGAAAGACAAGCGGTGCTGACCCGCAGGTCGCGGGATGGAATCCCGGCAGTGGCGGCTGCATTTTCGATGGAGGCGGAAACGCCGTAGTCCCGTGTGCTCACATTTGGGTGCACGTTTAAGAACCACATGAAGGTCGAAATTTCCGGCGTCTCTCGTGATCATATGATGGTTTCGGGACGTTAAACCCTACATACCAATCATGCTACTTACAAGAAACTATGTTTATCACCTATCATACACCACAGACCTATAATTTTCCTTTGCTTGAGGCTCGCGGCGTCGCCCTCGGTTTAAGTTTAACAAAAAACAGCCAGTTTTCGTACCGTCTTCTATCTTCAGTTGTCTCGTTCCATATATCGACCCATCTTTTTTTCTCTCCTTTTTTTTTCTTTCACGTAACCAGTCCACCACCGAAGGACAACGCATTTTTTTCCCCGCCGAAATCATGCGATCGTCGTAAGTGCGCGCAAAAGCTACCGAGTAGATCGCGTGAACAGCAACCGGTTATGCGAACGCAGGTATATCTAGCTCCATACACTGTTACGCTCAGCGAAGCGTAACATAAAAAGAAAAAGGCCGTCGATGAAGCATCCTTTCCTCGTCGATAACAATCTCCGCGGCCGCGCCGATTATACTATTTTGTCACGCGCGTGGTTTCAGCGCATCGAATGACTTCAGTAGTATCCGGCCAAGGGGCAGGGGTAAGGATAGAAACACGTAGAATATTAACCTTGCAGCATGTTTCAAGGTGACGAGAATGTGTAATCTACATTTGGGTCGGTAATCACTGCTGCGACTGCCTATGGCACTTTGCGTGCTTTGCTTCACAGCTTCTGTCTGAAGTTTGTATATACAGCGGGCGAGACTGTCGTAAAGCTGATAGACGTTTTTATGCTAATATCACCTGATCTATCAACCTTGCATCGGTGAAAACTATCATTATTATAATATTATTATCAATGTTTGCAGTGGCGGTGGTGGCACACATGTATACATAGAAGCCTGAAAGCGTTCCATAGCGATCGGTTACAGCCAGTTGTTTCTTTCGGGGTTATCGAAGTTCTTTTAGTTTTTTTTTTTTGCGACAATGCGTGGTTAAGTTGGGCCAACAACAGAACACCTCGCCGGCGATAAAACCTACAAAACGCACGCACGAACAAACAAAGTATTTTAAGTCAACCCTGCCCCTCAAAAGAAATTTCCGGCTAAGCATTCATGCGCGAATCACCCCCCCCCCCCTAGAAAAAGAACATTTTGGCTACGCTGTGTACCCATTGGATAAGTCTACGCTTTCCATGTCACCAAGCCTCATAGTTCAGTCAACCGACAGCCGCTCATCCAGCAAACGACACGTGATTTGTACCACCGTATAAGACCTGACTTGAGATGAATTCATATTCATGCGCAAAATGCGATGCCCACGGCTCTTTCTTTACCGTCTAGCTGTTGATCAGCTACCAAGGCCCGCATCATGTGGACGTTGCACAGTTGTGAAAACAGCCACGAGGTCTCGCTCACGTGCGCAAAAGGCGAAGGAATTTCGTATATTGTTTCGTTTCGGATGCGCGACTTCGGAACGCGCGCGCAAAAACATCGTTGCGAAGAACGCGTAGGCTGGAGGTATACATAAGCAAACGTATTCGCAACGTCTGAAGAGCTGCTCACAGAAGGCACATCACAAGGGCGGTTGCACTGTATGGGAATTCAAGGCCTCCGCGTGGCATTTTTGGCCGCGACGCATTGACATCCATCTATGCGGATGGCGAAAGTCGTAGACTGTCCATCGACCCGGTCGGTGTGTGTGTGGGCGACTGATTGTGCACTTGAGCGAGATGCAAGAAATATTTTTTTTTCATTGTTTCGGCTTCATCATGTAATATCGACATGTCATAATTGGTCACAGGTATTTTAAAGACAATGACTCTGAAGTCTCAAGACTGAAACCCAATAGAAAAAAGAAAGATGTCCACATGCAGACTGGTTAAAACATCAGAAATCAACCAAAGTACGCGAAAAACAACAAACGCATGCAGTGCGCTATGCGCAGGGAATACTTATGTAATGAAAAATACATAAAATGCGACAAGGAAAATTCAATGCGATCGAAATTTCGAAGGCCTCGCAATGTTCGCTTCGGCATTGCATTCATAGTCTCGTCTCATCGAATATTGACCCTGCCAAGAAATAGCCCTGAAATATCCGATAACTGGTCCCTCACAGCACTGGACATAGTTGATCGAACGTCGTGGGCGAAGCGAGCATGCTACATGCCTTGCAGTCAACACAGACATTCGTATCCGTGAGATCAGTAAACAAGGGCATTTTCTTGCGAAAAGACCGTCGACTTCGCGCAGCAGACAGTCGAAGCTACATTTCAGGTACATGCGTTCAAGGTGAAACACACCCAGGGAAAAACGTACACGGTTCAGATTTTATCCTCAACGTCTTGGGCGCTTTCTTTCTACGCCATGAAGTAAATGTCATATATACCGCACACATCGTGGGTCCTTGAAGTATATTTTTCTTTGGATCAATGATCCATCAGGCAACGTCTCCATCGTGTGGCATTCCACTGGATAAATTGTCAGTCGATGACCTGGAGTAATAATGTTCTTGCCATAAGTGAAATTCCCCATGCGCTGAGCTATGCCGCTACGGCTGATTGGCTCAACTGTACGGAATTCAGCAAGATCGCCGTGTTGTCGTCCGTTGCTCTTGGAAGCCAGAGTTCTTCAATCAAGATTGTATGGGCGTGGCGTCATGTCTATATATAGTCGTCCATCTTGCGAGCTCTCATTGGTCCAGAAGGTCGCCACGGCGCTTCTGATTGGCTCGAGCTGTCTCCATTGTACGGATGTTGGTAACAGTGTTGTCGTTTGTTGTTCAGCATCGCGACGCTATAGGCTTTTGATGAAACCAACTGTATACATGAACGGCCAATGAAACACTGTTCGCAAAAACACGCAGCACTTCTTTGAGTATGAGCTCGTGCAATCTAGAATACATAGTTCCCTTCAAAATGCGATCTTAATGAACTAACATTACACAAAGCACGCACTGGATCTCAGTGGCATTTTGGTTCGACGAAAACCGAGAAGGCGAGAACTGAAAAAAAGGATCTGGAAAAAAAACGCGACAAACGTGACTGAAATACTTAACGAGCGACTCGACAGTGAATCGGCTGCTGATCAGAAAGACACGGGTTCTCTTACAACAAAGGTAAAATATTAAGGGCATATGTACTGCGCAATGTCAGCTCACGTTAAAGAATTCCAGGTAGTCGAAACCATTCGGAGCATTCCACAACGGCGTCTATCATAGGCTGAGTTGGGCTAAAACCCATAAACAAATCAACCATTCAACACGACATGACTGGATCGAGGTCACGATCAAAGACACAGACCAGCTGTGGAATGTCTCTTTGCGAGAATGTATACAATAAATTAACTGCAATATGACAACTGCTTACACAGGTCCGAATAAAACTATGCAGTGATTTCAGTATGCTGTCGTCTCCTGAATTCGCGCACAGGAAGGGCAGCGATTAAAGATTCAAAATTTAGACCCAAGGGTCTGACGACACGACTTGATTTCTTCGGGGCTGGCCCTGACAAAGACTACTTTTGGCTACTTCTGTGTTTGGTTGCTTCAGGCTTGATGATATCGTTAAAAAATATTCGTGGGGATGTGCATTATTAAAATTACAGCAATCCGCATAAACGCACGCCTAGAAGACCGGACCACTGAAAATTTGTTGCAGGAGTGGACACATATGGTTCCGCAACAAAATTGTAGTTTAGCTTTCGTCAAAACTTTTAAACAACTAATGTTCTTGAAGAAACTAAACCTCCACATTAAAAGAAGTAGTCCTTTTATTCTTTTTGGTAAGCCTTAGCTTCTACCATGTAAGACGCACATAAATTCTGCGTCGGAAATCGTAATACTCTCTTCCGAGTGTCATGGAAGGTGACTTTCCAAAAAGAGTACGTGTTAACGTGCAAGTCCAAAAATAGCGTGAAAGAGAGTTTTATGTGTCACGAGTTAGGACTCCCCATAAAGGATAACAGGTACTCTCCTTCTTTCTTTACATGAGCATAGCAATCAACGGACACATAAGCTTACGGGCACACTATCCTCGTTCCACACAAACCGCAACCAGGACGTGACATGGAGTACTACGCAAACGATAAGATCTGGGCATCGCAATACGCGGACGCGAAAAGCACGCACGTGTTGAGGGGACGAGGTAGAAGCAAAACACACGGGAAAGAAGCCTAATCGCTGGGAAGTGAGGAGGAAACTAGAAAACCACGGCCAACAACTTCATTTTTACTTTTCTCTTTACTGAGGATATAATGCTTCAAGATGCACTCACGCGGACGCTTATTGGTCGCCCGCCGAGCAGCCTTGACTCCCATGAGGACGAGCACAAACCGGAAGAGAAACTGCAGCCATGCGGGCATGTTATGCACACTCGCCGCACTGTGCAGCAGCCTCATATACTTCACATGCAGACGATGCCGCCCAAATCAGCGGCAAACGCCGTGCCGTCGTCGATCGTCTGCTATGTCGTCTGCAACCGTGCGGTATGCGTGTGAATACGAAACTAAGCCGGAAACGGTCGGTCCGCGCGCACACGCGGATTCGAAAGTAACAACGTTCTTTTGCTTGTTTGCTTTTTCCTGGCAGAGCAGGAGGAAAAGGAAAAACGCAGCGCCGATTCTTCCTTATTTTCTTGTTCTGTTTTCGTTATTTTAATTTCGTACTCTGCCCCGATGACTCCTATATATACGGTACTTCCTCGTAGCAGCGATTCCGGAGCAGCGCCGGTCTATCGGTTTTCCTGCTGAAAAACCGGCGTCCCACTTAACGACTGCTTGAAGGAAAATAGTGTTTCTTTTTAATTGTATAGTTCGCAGCTACCTTTTACATTTTAGCCACTTTTTTATACGTTTCTGCTAACTCGTTTCATAACCCACTCACTAGTTTGGAAGATGGGTAAATCCTGTTGTTGTTTCAGTAACAGCATAGAGTTAATACACGAGTAACAGAGCCCTGAAATACAAGACTATACCATGCCTTTCCAAAGATGAATTGCATCGCTGCAATAAGGGCCCAAATATTGTCTCTGGTCCCTTGATGTCCTGTACGACTAACATAACTACATACTCAGAACAGTTAGTAACTAACTACATACCCACGTAACCATAGTCGGCAAATACTATTCTTGGCTTGTTATCAAGCTTTGTGTCAGGTATAGCTAGAGCAAGTCTTGACTTACAACTTGTGTGCTTTGGAGGTATGCTTTAACATACCGAGTACACTGCAGAAGCAAACATTCAAAGCTGGTCACAAGTTGAAGCTATGTTGAAGCTTTACTGGAGCAACATATGCAGCAGTTCTGTACACCACGCAGGGCAAACTTTCACTAGACGAGTGTGTCCATGCTATTTGCACGTGGATGGCCGAAGACAATAGATATGTTCGCTTTGGACGTGCCTCAGTTGAAAAAGCATGACTCAGCAGCAAAGGAGTGGCCATTTTATAGCATGAAAATCTCAGTTCAACTGTGCAGATCTTCGAGTAAAAAATAACCTTAACGAGGAATAGCTATAGTACAGATTGAAAGTGACTTCCTCGGACGTTTCCATGAATATATTATCTTAATATTCGACGTCTATGGGATTTCCACGTGTCTTGCTCAAGCTGAACTGTGGTCGCCTTGATGGAGTCAATAAGTTAGGAAAAGGAGTCCTTAAGATGGGTTTGCGTCACATGAGCACACAACAGTCAGTCACGCTTCTAACACTCAGTCTAGCTTAGGTCTTGTGAACATGCCAAGCCATAAAAAGGCGGTACTAATAAACACTATCGCGGGTGCCAGAATGACACATTCATATAAAAAACTGGGGAATAGTAATACTCAAAACTTCGTTCTTGGTAGTTATGTTTTGTGGCAAGTCATACTATCAATGAACGCAGTTTATCTACTGCTGATAATACTCGGGGGTAATCAATAATAACATTTGGTAATAACAATGTGTTATCTGAGGGTATTCAACTGACGAAGTTACATAGGTGACACCGCACTGACTAGAGTTACGTAGGGCACTGGCCTTTATATCGCTCCTCTTTTTGGCGCAAACGTAAAACGATGCATCGCTTGAAGTAAAATCTCGTAGATAGCGAGAAGTTCGGACTAGTAGCCCACGACGACCAATGTACATCTAATTGTCAGTGCGAAAGCAAAGCAACAATTAAAAAACAACAAATTAAAAGCGTAAGGTTGTGTTGTAGCCCTTCTACTTTTAACAAATAAGAAATGTGACATGAACATATTTTAATGAAAATACTGCGATTTTACTTCTCACACAATATCAAGTTATTACGAGTTGTAGCCTCCCTGTTAACCTTCTCCTCTCAGCCGTGATAGCAATAGCCACGTTAAGCCTTTTCACCAGACGATAGGAGCAACTGCACTTCACGGGCTGTCATGTTGCATATAGTTATACCAGAAGCCTAGACTACTTACGTAATATTATACGTGGCGTAATCGCTATGGTAAAGATGAACTGAGCATTAGGCCAAGTCCCGTACAGCTCTTAATGGTCAGTGTATTAAGATGAGAAGCAGATAAAATAGATAACTTCACAGTCATGATACAGCACGCCTGAATAAAGGATATGACAGGATAGAGGAAATCAATTAACACCACATATCAGCTATTTTCTCGGACATAAGTAATGATACCGGATATCAATTAACCTGGTATTGTGCTATAATCTTGAATCAAGCGTTTCTTCGGGGAAGAATAGTACTAAGAAAGTGTACCTCTGTGAACGATATACTGCGGGAAAATGTTGAAGAGAGAATGCTCACCAGTCGAAGAAGACTTGTCCATAATCCAAAAATGCGGGGACGGATTTCCGCCCTGTTGTCGAAGGAGTCCAATTAAAGGCGAATAGATGGCACCGGATTTGAAATGTATAGAAGGACGGCGGCGATGATCAAGTAACGGGCGCGCAAGCACTTTCCCCCCTCGAGCCTCCTCTGTCACTTTCACGCCACCAATAATGAGCGACCACTTTCTCGGTTCATTTTTTCTCCTGCTTTCTTTTCCGCGAGTACGCACAAAGCACTGTCGTCACGAGTAGCAGACGACGCCCGAAGAAGCAGAAATTGCAGCAGTGCAGACGACGCACACGTGTTCGGTACGTACGGGACTACCCCACAGCCGCCAGCATGGCCTGGAGCACGTGTGAGGTGGTCATAGATTTTTCTTTTAGTGTGTTCTTTTCCGTTGCTTATCACAGTGGAGAGTTTTTTTTTTTTTTATCCTTTTCCTCGTACTCCGCACCACCACGGTCACAAGACTGGCCTTCCCAGTCCCGTCCTTCGGAAGACCGGTGGTTTGAGAGCGAGCGAGCGTGAGATTGTGCTGAGAGAAAGAGCGTGACGAAAAAAACAACCGGCGTGATAGCGTTGCGGAGATGCGGACGAATGAGGCCGAGAGCAGACGACAGCGAAAATATGCAGCAGACGACAAAAACAAAATTGCCGCTGCGCTTGTTGCCAGACCACTTTCATTTTCGGGCCGTTTGTTATGCTCTTGTTCTGTTTTATTGTTTTGCCCGTTAGTAGAAGATCATGTTCTCGTTACCGCAGCGACGATTGACGAACAGGCGATGAGCAGTTGTGCAAGGTCACAAAGAAAGCAGTTGAGAAAACGGGCATATATATATTTTCTTTTTTGGCTACTCGTTAGCCCTTGAGTGAATAGTGAACGTGCATCCTAAAAAAGGAAAAACATAGAGTAAGGACATATGCAATAGGACAATCGCGAGAGTGAGAGAAAGAAATATCTTTATTGAAATCAGAATGACCAGGCAGCATTTATTCGCGTATTTGCAATTTTTCAGGGACAGCTGGAGAGGGCAAAACGGGCCTGAGAAGATTTTCGGCAGATAGTTAAAAATGCAATAAGCCTATTGTTAATGTTCTCGCCGTTTCACATGCCAGACTCCGAAGACATTTATGTTCTTTTCTAGCGAATTTCGACATGTCACAAAAAGAAGAGTTGAAAAATACCACGGGCGTTCATAAAGTTTGTATTACCATTGTCATATCTATTTATAAAAAACATACACGTTTGGCATCAAAATTAGGGTGAATTTGTCTAATTTTACCCAAGGAGGTTTACCCCTCCGTGGTTTGACCGTAAGAACCAAAACAAAAATGGCGGCACCTTTAAGTTCGGTTCACTCAGCACAGATGACGCTAACGCATGCAGACTCCTTAGGCTACGAAATTTTACCTTACCCGCCATATTCACATTATTTCGGAACTAAGTGCCGTTTTTCTTTTCCTTCGCACGTAGGAAGAGAAATTTATTCGCATGTATGTCATAAGTAGTACCGAAAAATATCCCCTATACTTTCCCGGGCTCGATCGTCTGTTAGTTCAAGTAACGTTGTACACTGTCATTCTTTATGAAAGGGAACACGCGAACGAGTGGCCTACGCTCTGCGGCGGCTGCCTACAGCACTATCAACCGACTAGTGAAGAAAGCACGTTCGCCTTTCGCGTCATCTATGGCCAAGCGAGATAACGATGTTATGGCCGGTAGACAAGCGCCGCTAGATTACGTTCCCTCATCGCTTGCGCGTGGCGAGCGATATCGGGCGATTACTGCAGCTTGTGCCGTGGTCGCGAACGTTTGATATGTTGGCAGTAGACTACGCACTGCAGGCGTGAGCAGAGAGAGAGAGTGCAATCTAGCAGCGCTTGTCTACCAACCATAACTCGTTATTTTTTTCGGCAACAGATGACGCTGAAAGCGAACGTGTTTTCTTTTGCTGTCGGTTGATGGTGCTGTAGGCAGCCGCCGCAGAGCGCAGGCCACGCGTTCGCGTGTTCCCTTTCATAAAGGACGACAGTGTACACTTGAAAAAGCATGTGCTTGAGCCGATTGTGTTTTATGGACGTCGGGAAAACACACGCGCGAGCGTTAAACGCTCCACGACGGAAAACAAGGGGCGTCGCAGCGTCACCGAGTACGTCTTCATGGAAGTCTAAAAACTACCAACGCGCGTTTTCGTCTCATTAATATTTATTTCCTCTCTGAAAAGCCATTAGAACACCGCATGTCGGCAAGCATCCGGATAATATGTTCGCTAATGCGTCTGTGCGGCCTGTTATTCTTTTTTCCCCCTAAAGTATGTCGAATATCATTTGTTCCCCCCCCCCCTTTTTTTTGGGCCATTCAATTGCTTATTTTTTTCTTTGGCATTTGGCTCGAATGAACAAGTAGCCCATGTTTTCTTGCAAACTGGCTTTTAGCATCTGATCTGCCGCGGCCTCTAATGCGAACAAAACGGTGCAGATGTGCTTTGAATGTCTTCCTGGACTTAGAAGTGTGGCAGTTTGGGCTGGTTGGTATTACATGACGATAGTTGTAACTATACGACAGCTATAACAATTGTCTTCCTGGACCTATTATACACCCACTCTCGTGTGATGCGCTCCACGATAAGAATTTGTGACCGAATACAAGCTCCGTATTCAATCGCCTAATAGCATCACTAGCATAGGCGCGGGCACAAGGGAGGGGATGGGGCAAAGTGGGCACTTTTCCCTATTCATTTTTAGGGGTGGAGACGCAAAACCAGCAGCACACATTCCCATAACTGGAGGGGGGGGGGCGCTCATACTCGGAGGCAGGGTGCAAAAGTAGTCCCATACATTGATATAATAGGGAGGGAGGCGCTGCGACGAAGTTTGCCTCCCTGATAGAGAACCTTACTAATTTATGTTGTTTATTAGTGGGCGGGGGCGTATGCAGAATTTTTTCGAAGTAGGGAAAGGGGGGGGGCACCTTTTTTGAAATGGCCATTTTTCGCTTTGTATGCCATGACCAAATCAAATTTCAGGGGAGGGTGCACTGACCTGGTGTGCCTCCCCCTGGCTACGCCACTGGTGGTGGGCTAGCTGTTATAGTTGTAATGTTAGCTATGTCGATTAATGTTGGCTTCACCCACTGTTATAAGA
This sequence comes from Rhipicephalus microplus, assembly GCF_043290135.1. Lineage (NCBI taxonomy): Eukaryota > Metazoa > Arthropoda > Arachnida > Ixodida > Ixodidae > Rhipicephalus > Rhipicephalus microplus. Next base: position 9,700,180 of record NC_134707.1, read on the forward strand.
GCAACATATCGTCACTATTCAACCTTGAACCAGTGTTTAAAAACTTTTCGTTATTACTCGCGGTACTAAAAAGCCCTTAAGGTAAGAGTTTAAGGCGGACGCAACGTATGTGGACACCGTAGTAGCAACATACACGTGACGAACACTGTCGCGATAAACCGCTCATGCGTCAACAAAACACAGTATTGCACGCGTACGCACGGACATCCCCCTCCGCCCCCGCCCTTTTCTGTTGGTCGGGTCCAAAAGACAACCTGCTTAACAATAGATTAAAAAAGTGATAATGAAGCAATGGCGTCCTTCTCAAAATGAACTGTTTTTGGTTTCTGACCTTCGAGCACTAAAGATGGGTAGTAAACAGTTCTTGTAAGGGAATGCATCCGTCAATAACCATCTTGTTGGTAACTCTGACCGACTTTTAACCTCCCCTCCGCCTAGGTATTTTGTGGAGGACGAGGTGGTCACATCCTCGTAGCCCCCTCGTGCGCACGTCTGTGCACGGTATGCAACAAAGTTCGCAGTAAAGACTAAACGGGACAGAAACAGGTTGTTGCTGATGTTGATAGTGGCGATGATTATTATAATGTGCCGTTCAAGCCATGCGACGATGCTTTGTCCCACTTGTTTGACATCCCGGAACTTCTCTCCAAAAGAAACGAAACGCAGAAGACGATAATAATCCGGAAGCAGATGGCATTGGTGCAAGTAGGAAACCGAAACAATGCATTCTGCAGACGCGAAACGAAGAGCGAACGAGCACTTACCCCAGGCAACTCGACGACGAACCTTGGGGTCCGGCGTGTCCCGTAGCGTATCCGTTTGCTCACTTTCAGGCGTCGACATCTTTCTTCCTTCGAGTCTCCGATCGCAACGTGCGAAACGCAGCGACTCGCCGAACAGCGTTCGAAAAACAGCCAACACCACACACACTATCGCGATAACCATCGCCACCACGGCTTCGCTTTCCTCCTCATCACCGGTAGCGTTGCCGGCGCTGCCCATGGCCTCGGAAAGGCTGCGCCGAGGTTTATGGCCTCAGGGGCCCTCCCGGGTTATTCCTAGGGTGATCTGTTATCGCTACAGTCTTCCATACACCTCCGCAGGGCAGTACATTAGTCCTTTGAAGCTCTCTGTCTGAAAAGCGCAACCGACCGAGCACGTGTTGCTCTTACAGCTGCTCGCCGAACGAAATGATCAGTCTGGACACAAAACTGCCGCTAGAGTCGCGATAGCCTAGGGTGTTCTAGGAGAAGGTGAAGGAGGAGGTGTACAGCATGGTTTTTTTTCTCTTTATCGGATCTTTTTCGCGCTAACGCGAGTCGAGCCACCGCGAAAAGATGTGCCGATAGCAGCGGCCCTTCTCTGCAGTGCACTCGCTCTCCTAGGCCTGGAAATGAGCTAACATTGCAACTCGCCGCTTCAAAAGCTGGCCACAGATAAGGGATCAGATTTGGGACAGAAAAAGCACCCACAGTGATGCAACGCAGTTCAACCCAGAAACGTAGACACAGTGCGAAGTACAAGGACAAGAAAGGCTATAAATACAGCGCTCGCAACGCGCTTCATTGTAGTGGCTGAATGATACGTGTGCTTGAGCGGGAACGCGCAGAAAAAGAAAAAAGGCAACGCGGAAACAAAATATCATCCTAACAAGCGAATAAAGTGTTCAAAAAAAGTATAATTCAGCCAACGTCACTAGAAATAACGTTGAATTCAGCGTTGTGTTTGTAGCCTCTCTTGCCCTTGTCATTCGTGATGTTTCTGAATCTAATATGAATAGCCAACAAGCGCAATCTGCAATTGTTAACGCAGTGCACCTGAGCAGCTAAAATGTTTTCTGAGCAAATAATTTTCAACGCGCTCCGAATGCGGCGATTCGGTTCACGAGTTGCTCAAGCGCGGATTTTGTGTGAAAGACACCAATAAGTGCGTTTACGCTGAGGGCTAATGGTAGTAAAGAAAAATTCTTTGGCGGGAAATATGTAAGCTTGTAATAATTCTTGGGGTTTTTACGCGTCCCAGCTAGCTGTATGCACTACGAGGAATGTGGCCGCCATGTCCGGTTTTTGAGCTGTCTACTTTGCCAGCTACGTGAAAATTGGAATGGGACTTAAGATGGCCGCCGTCCATTTAGCTGTCTATTTAGCCGTCTACGGTATCTGAACGCACCCAATAACGTGTAGATAGTGTCTTCTTTATTTAGTGAGACAAACAGGCCTATTTGTTGCCAGTTTTGAAATGCGAAGCATTTCTTAGCGAACTTAGGCGACTTTGAGCGTATATATCTATCTAGCCACTTACGCATGGGTGCTCCCGTGGTCACCCCCTTAACTTGGCGTGAACCAAAATTAGCATGGGAGGGTAATATGGTTTGACGCACTGGTCAAGAGATGAATAATCTCACAATCCAGTCGCGTACGTCGTCAAACACTCCACGGCGGCACATACCCACAGGTGGGTATGTGCCGCTGGTATGTGCCACAGCAGATTGTACATAGGAACGATAAAAACACACATGGGCAATTTTAACGCGTAAGCGTTAAGAAATACCCGACATCGGTAATGTTGACCCAACGATGGCACAGATTAAATGTCAGTGTTAAGAAAAACCTGACATAGGCAGCGTAGCAGCAACTCGTGCTGCAGATTGCATGCATCCCTTTGAATTCACTTGTATCGACAAAAGCTGAATACGCATGCCGTAATTGCAGTTCCCTTGATTACAAAACAGAGCTATGTCTGGACCAGTATATCGTCAAATACGGCAAATAGCAGTTTCGACTGTAATAGGAGAGCTTCTTTTTTTTGTTCGCGATCGATGTTATTAAGTTTCTAATAACACACACACACACACACACACACACACATATATATATATAGCTCAGTGGTTAGAGCATCGAACGCGTAATTCGAAGGTCGTAGGTTCGATTCCTGCTCACAGTTGGTAATTTTTTCATCCACTTTTCTTTCTTCTTATTTACATTCCATTGGATCTAATAACTTCCCCTGTACATTCCTTGGCATTACTGTCTGTTATATCTCATATATATATATATATATATATATATATATATATATATATATATATATATATATATATATATATATATATATATTGAAAGTATGAGATATAGCACAACGGGAGCGTTGTCAACAAGGATAAATATATTTATTTCCCAACAGTTTCGGAAGGGCTCCTCCCTTCATCAGGGGATGAGTTATACTAACATGAACTTCCAAACTTCGTTGCTGCCGCGTCCCTCTCGCCTTGGAAGATGTTTGCGAGAGTGATAGAGAACTAAAAAAGAAAAAAAGAAGAAAAAAGAGAAGAAAATAGACGAAAAGAATAAAAGGGAAAAAAAGAAAGTAGAAAAGAGGAAGAACCACTTTCAACACTGAGAACAAAACCAAATGTCCGTGTACGTCCACATCCGGTTCTTGTCCCATGCTGGTCAGTCGGGCCACCCAAGATTGTCGCCGCGGTGGCGGGAGGGGTCCGTGACTGCGTGCGTAAGGAAAGGGTTTCCCCTTAATGGGTCGGTCGGCTCTCTTTCATATTCGTCCGTTTCCCTTCAATGGTCATAAGTGGTAGGCGAACAGAACCACTTTGTATGTGCGTGTGAAAAAAAAGAGAGAAAAAAAAACAAAAAAGGACAGTGTACACGTACCAGTCAGTCAGAAAAAAACAAGCATGGTCTCCAGCTATCAATCATTGTCTCCAATTTCCTCATGGCTTACTTCTCGGAGGCAGGAGAGTCTTCCGCGGTCCTCGTTGATGCCGGCTACTAATGTTCGAAATTTGAAAATAAAATATGCCTCACGCTATTCGCGCTCGCGTCTGTTTGAGAAACCGGACTGCAAAAGAGTTACGCTGATATTTTCAAAACTGTGGTTTGGCAGGCGCAGATGTCTAGATAAAGTATATATATATATATATATATATATATATATATATATATATATATATATATATATATATATATATATATATATGCATGCCCACTGCACACGCGTTTGCGTGCGTGTACTTACGCACAATGAAAATCAAAAACGTTCGGGGGGAAGGATTACAGCAGCTTAATTTCAATATGAGTGGCGCTACGAGTTGCACCGAAAAGAAGCATATGCGTGAAATACAGTCGCACATAACGCTACAACAACTCTTCTAAAGCACTTGCTTATATAAATGAAAATCTATTCCGTGCTTAGAGAATGCTGAATATTGATAAGAACTCACACAAACTAAACAATGCTGTACTCGGTGAGGAGAATTAAGTCGTCGTGAGCGAATCGGTTAGAACAAACTACCGTAGTGTCCATCGCCTTCTTTCGAATGCGTAAGTTTCCGATTTGCGCCGTTATCCGTCACACGTCGCTTGCATCCGTAAGTGACACGCTACCATCTTTCCACCACCGATTCCACGCAGTGAGACACTGCAATTGTCTCTGGACATTGCTGTCTTTTTCGGGCTTGAGCGTATGACATAGGGCACTTTTTTTTCCCCTTAAAATGCGCGGCTTTTCAGTGTGATAGCGCGCGCGCGCGTGGACAAGTAGCGGCCTCCCGCGGAGATCTCTGTAACGAGCGAGCCTACCATGTTCACATCAGCCAATGGCTGATAGATGGGCTTGTTACGCGTGATTTTTGGGTATATTCCGTGATTTGTCGAGAGAAGAGAAAGCAATTTTTAGCTGACTTTGATCATTTATTGTCAATTCCAGGTTACGTGCTGCGCTATAACATTTGGCTCGCGCGTTTTCGATAGCCTCTACTACCGATCGGCAGCGTTTTCTTACTATGCTCAAAATCTCCGCTGCAGCGGAGATTTCCGACGTGCCCTCTCTTCCCGCAGGAAGACTGCAGGACGCCGCTTCGAAAATTCCTGCGCTGAAGCACCGCAACGGGTACGTGTGGTAAGGCCACGTAAGGACTTACTTTAAGCGAAAGCGCGCTGCGCTGGCACGTAGCGGCCTCCCGCGGTAACTAAGCAACCCACGATGCGAAAATCTGCTCATAACTATGGACATTGCATTAACGACACGCACATTTTAGATTGTGATAACATTATTTGACAAGAAGGAGCCTTTTCTAGACGACAGAAAACTAATATAGAATTGCTGGCCGCGTGCTTAGAACTTGTTGTTGGGCTAGTTGGTCAATCGCCATACTGTAGGACTTGGCGCGACATGGTAATCCCTTGAAGCACACCGACACTTTCACGCGGGCTACCGCTCAAGATGACGAGCGTTTCTCGAGTGGGAGCGTGTGCGATGGTTTTTCGAGGGATTACAAAGTTGCGCAAGGCACCTACAATATGAGCTATAACGTTAGGCTAATTTGTTCTCGGAAGCCTCAACTACCTATCAGCTGCATTTTCCGACCATGCACAGAAAGTGTTGCAGTGATACTTTATTACTCTTCGCAAATATGCACAAGCTACAATTCAAGCCAACCTCTGCTTTTCTGCAAACAAACTACTTTTCTCGCTCCCTTAATTTGTGCACACTTTTTTGCAGCTAACAACCTCTTTATGCTATGCAAACATCCATCACCTCTCGTCTGAACTTCCTGTAGTTGAGCGTAGATGTAAGCATGAAATGGCTACCAGCAAAGCAGACTGGTTGGAGTTTATACGAGACACCATCTTAAAACGGGTATAATGCATGTTTGCAAGAACACACCCTACCCTATACAATGCAGAGGCCCACGAAGACACGATTGCTTCCTATGTGGGGTCAATCTTGGGCTTTGGTGCACCATACAAAGCATACCACCACCTCTTATCTCACAAAAATGGCGTGCACCGATGAAGGCACACACAGCAGCATTGCCGTGCAGCTGCTGCATGCGGATCGCACTGTGGCATGCAACCGAACAGAAGTTCTGCATCCAACCTGTTCTCTTGGCAACCAAAGCACTGCGATTTCTTAGTTGGCCAGCAGATGGCACCAGCATGACAGGGGCTATATGCACTTGCAACTTTATCAGGTCACTACAAGTGGCAGTGTTTCAACTAGTGAATAATTCGTTCAGGGCTCAGGACAAATGTCTTGCAGTATATGCAGCGTGAACATTACAGTGATCTTGCAATGGCCATGTTGAAGCACGAAATGCGCCTTCGTGCAAATAGACTGACCAGCATACGTTCTTTTCTACCATTAACAATGTATGCCATTGTTTTTGTACAACACCAAGAAGCTGAGTACAATCGTCAAGGCATTCTCATAATGGCTAGCATGCTTTCAAAAAGCTATTGTCTTCTCAAATTTAGATATATTAAAAAAATAGTTGACAATTTCGGATGCTGATCTAGAGGATAGTACTTCAAATCTCTTAACGAACCAATAAATGCTCTGCATGGAGGGTGTAATTTAAAATAGGGTTTTTATTATGCGCATCACTGCAGATTGCAGCGGTACTGCCAAGTCCAATTTTTAGCTGCCTTTTCATTTGGAACAAGGCATGAACTTGTGATGCCACTCATGCAATCAATCTGATTGACTTCATAGATATAAGTACCAGCAGAAAATGTAGTAACATCCAGATTTGCAATTCTGCAGGTGTGTTTGTTGGCAAGGAGATCAACCAGAAAAACCAGGCAACCTTTTGTACGCATGCAGAGAATTTCGGAAGACTGCCTGGCTGCTCAAAGTTGAGAAGGAAAACCACGACTGGGAGAACGGTGTACTCACGCCACCAGTAGTTGTCACGGGGTCGTGACGTGGCCGAAGACAGGAGACTTCGTGTTGGGATATAATTGTTTACTTGGGCGAACCTGTGCCCGGTAAACGGAAAGTACAATTACAGCAGCAGTCTCGCACAGATAGCAGCCTCGGACTGATAGCGGCGAACGGAGCGTCGGCCTTCGATCAACAACTGACAAGCGGCGAAGCGCGTCGGCATTTATACTCTTGCCGTCGAATGTTCTAGCGTTATCGCTGGCGGTGGCGTAGGTTCCAGAACAATCTGTACCATTCGCGCAGTGGGCGTGATCTTATCAAAATGATCTACTACAGTCCGGATCCTTCTCGAAAACTGCAGGCGCGGCCCGCGCTGAGAATCGTGTGGTGCTTCGGGACGACAACAAAAACTTGGGAAATGGAATGTGGCATTGCCCCCCTCTGAAAAAAAAGGCATCGTCCCGATGCTTTAACTAAAGATGAAAGTACAATAATAATGCAAGAAAGTGCAATGAATAAATTACGATACAACAATAATACAAAAGAACACTGGTTCAGTTTGTTAATGCGCATGAAACGGCTTGAGGCGCGCGACATGGACGACTTCAGGTCGCGATCGGCGTCGTTGAGAGTTCGTGATGCCGTCAGGGACAACCTCGTAATCAAGTGGGCCGAGACGTCGAACCACCCTGTACGGTCCGAAGTACCGTCGCAGGAGCTTTTCACTTAGTCCACGTCGGCATATCGGCGCGCACACCAAAACACGTTCACCGGGCTGGTATTCCACGAAGCGTCGTCGAAGATTGTAACCGCGGCTGTCGGTCGTCTGTTGATTCTTGATACGGAGACGCGCGAGTTGTCGGGCTTCTTCGGCACGTTGAAGGTACTCGCTCACATCGAGGTTTTCTTCGTCGGTGACGTTGGGTAACATGGCATCAAGCGTCGTTGCCGGGCTCCTTCCGTAGACCAATTTGTATGGAGATATCTGCGTCGTGTCCTGCACTGCCGTGTTGTATGCGAAGGTCACATACGGAAGAATGGCGTCCCACGTCTTGTGTTCGACATCGACGTACATTGACAGCATGTCGGCGATCGTCTTGTTAAGCCGCTCGGTGAGGCCGTTGGTCTGTGGGTGGTACGCTGTCGTCCGGCGGTGGTTTGTTCGGCTGTATGCCAAGATCGCTTGAGTTAAGTCGGCAGTGAATGCCGTTCCTTGTCGGTGATAAGAACCTCCGGGGCGCCGTGACGTAGGACGATATTTTCGACGAAGAACTTAGCTACCTCGGATGCACTGCCTTTTGGCAGGGCTTTTGTTTCGGCGTAGCGGGTGAGGTAGTCAGAGCTACCACGATCCACTTGTTTCCGAAAGCCGACGTCGGGAACGGCCCCAGTAGGTCCATACCAATCTGCTGGAAAGGTCGGCAAGTTGGATCAATTGGCTGCAGAAGTCCCGCTGGCCTTGTCGGTGGTGTCTTGCGTCGCTGACAGTCCTGGCATGTTCTCACATAACGAGTGACGTCGGTGGTAAGACATGGCCAGTAGTACCTTTCTTGTATCCTCGCGAGCGTGCGAGAAACACCGAGGTGCCCGGCTGTCGGATCGTCGTGCAGGGCCTGCAGGAGTTCTCGTCGCAGAGCTGAAGGCACCACAAGGAGGTACTTAGCTCGAAGCGGTGAAAAGTTTTTCTTTTGTAGAAGACCGTTTCGTAGAAAGAACGACGCAAGTGCGCGCTTGAATACCTTCGGGACTTCGGCGGTCCGGCCTTCGAGGTATTCTATTAGGGCCTTAAGTTCCGGGTCGGCCCTCTGTCGTTCAGCGAAGTCGTCGGTAGTTATCGTTCCTAAGAAGTAGTCGTCATCCGGGTCGTCGGGTAGCGGTTGGTCGACAGGCGCACGAGAGAGACAGTCGGCGTCGGAGTGTTTTTTGCCGGACTTGTAAATGACAGCAATGTCATATTCTTGAAGTCTCAGGCTCCATCGTGCGAGGCGACCTGAAGGGTCCTTCAAGGTGGCTAGCCAACACAATGCGTGGTGATCACTCACAACTTTGAAGGGCCTGCCGTAGAGATAGGGGCGAAATTTCGACGTAGCCCAGATGATGGCGAGGCACTCCTTTTCTGTTGTGGAATAATTTGCTTCTGCTTTGGATAGCGATCGGCTGGCGTATCTAATAACCCTTTCAAGTCCGTCAGCCCTCTGCACAAGAACGGCGCCAAGACCTACGCTGCTTGCGTCAGTATGTATTTCTGTCTCAGCGAATTCGTCGAAATGGGCAAGTAACGGAGGCGTCTGGAGGCGATGTTTAAGCTCCTGGAAAGCGTGTTCCTGCGGCGCTTCCCACTTAAATTCCACGTCGACCTTGGTAAGGTTAGTGAGAGGATCGGTAATGCGGGCGAAGTTTTTCACGAACCGCCTATAATAAGCACACAGGCCCAGAAATCAGCGCACGGCTTTCTTGTCAGTGGGCGGCGGGAAGTCGGCGATGGCGGCTGTTTTCCGTGGATCGGGACGAACTCCAGACTTGCTGATAACGTGCCCCAGAAACAAGAGCTCCTCATACGCAAACCTGCACTTTTCTGGCTTCAGTGTGAGTCCGGAAGTCTTGATGGCTTGCAGTACAGCTTCAAGGCGCCGAAGATGCTCGTCGAAACTCGAGGAAAACACGACGACGTCGTCCAAGTACACAAGGCAAATCTGCCACTTCAATCCTGCCAGTACTGTATTCATAACGCGTTGAAAAGTTGCAGGCGCTGAGCAAAGGCCGAAGGGCATCACCTTAAACTCGAAGAGGCCGTCCGGTGTTATAAACGCCGTCTTCTCTCGGTCTCTTTCGTCGACTTCGATTTGACAATAGCCAGTCTTGAGGTCCATTGACGAAAAGTACTTGGCGTTATGGAGCCGATCAAGTGCGTCGTCTATTCGTGGGAGAGAATACACGTCCTTTCTTGTGATTTTGTTCAGGCGGCAATAATCAACGCAGAAACGTAGGGTCCCATCCTTTTTCTTCACTAACACCACGGGGGATGCCAACGGACTCTTGGATGGCTGGATAATGTCATCTCGCAGCATTTCATCAACTTGTCTCTTCATGGCCTCACGTTCTCGCGTCGAAACCCTGTACGGACTCTGACGGAGTGGTCTGGCATTTTCTTCGGTTATGATTCGATGTTTCGTGATTGGGGTCTGCCGAATTTTCGATGATGACGAAAAGCAATCTTCGTATTGCAGGAGCAGGGCCTTGAGCTGTTCTTGCTTATCGTTCGGAAGTCTGGGATTGACGTCGAAGGCTATGGGAGGGGCTTGGTTTCTCTGAGCAGGTTCCGCAGAATCGGCGAGGGCGAAAGCACTAGTGGCTTCGACAATTTCTTCGATGTATGCGACCGTTGTTCCTTTGTTCACATGTTTGTACTCATTGCTGAAATTCGTGAGCATAACCGTTGCTTTGCCTCCCCGCAGCTCTGCAATTCCTCTGGCGACGCGAATATTTCAGGTGATCAACAGATGCTGACTGCCTTCAACGACGCCTTCCAAGTCAGGTGATTTAGGAGCGCCGACTGAAATAATGACGCTTGAGCGAGGCGGAATGGTGACTTGTTCTTTCAGCACATTCAAGGCATGGTGTCCTGACGACGTGCGCGGCGGTAGTGCTTCTTGTGTGGATAACGTTATCGACTTTGTTTTTAGGTTGATGACAGCACCATGGAGGCATAAGAAGTCCATGCCAAGGATGACATCTCTCGAGCAACGCTGTAAGACTACGAAGTCTGTAGGATAAATATGGCCGCTAATGGTGACTCTCGCTGTGCAGATTCCTGCAGGCGTTACGAGATGACCTCCGGCTGTGCGGATTTCAGGGCCTTTCCAAGCTCTCCTAGCTTTCTTTAACTTCGCGGCGAACGACCCACTGATGACAGAATAGTCGGCTCCAGTATCGACGAGAGCGGTCACACTCTGGCCGTCGATAAGAACGTCGAGGTCACTAGTTCGCCGTCTCGCATTACAGTTAGGGCGTGGCGTCGGGTCACGGCTGCGTCGGCTTGATCCGCTGCTTCCATGTTGCGTCGTCAGGCCACCTCCGGTAAGTGAGCTTTCGCCGTCAGGGCTTTGCCTGGTTGGCATTGTGTTCGGAAAGCTCCGTCGCGGCGTCGTCGGAGGAGCTTCGGTAGTTCGTCGCACAGCAACCGCACCTCCACCGGTTGCTGCTCTTAGTTTCCCGGATACGGGCTAGGAGACCGGCCCCGCGTTGGGCCGGAGTACTGCCGGGGGTGCGGTGACATGCGGCGGCTGGGCGACGGCGAACGGGAAGGACTTCGGGGTGTCCATTGAGTTCCTGTCAGGTAGTCGGCGATGTCACGTGGCCGTTCCCCTGGCTGCGGACGTGGTGCATCGACAGCAAAGCCACGCAGCCCCATCCGTCGGTACTGGCAACGGCGGTAAGTGTGCCCGGCCTCGCCGCAGTGGTAGCACAGTGGGCGGTGGTCAGGGGTGCGCCAAACGTCGGTTTTCCTCGGCGCACTGCGCTGGCCCGCTGGTAAACGGTAGGTCGTCGGTGGGGGTGGTGGCGGCGGTGGTGTCTGGCGACAGAAGTGCGACGGGGCGGCGTTTTGGCGTGGACGGGGAGGAGCGTTGTGGCGCACTGCAGCGGCGTAGCTCATAGTTTCTGGCTCGGGCAGTGGTGTTTGGGGAATTCGAAGTGATTGCCGAACTTCTTCTCGCACAATGTCGGCGATCGAATCCACTTGAGGGTGCGCCGAAGGCAACAGTTTGCGCAGCTCTTCTCGCACGATCGCTCGGATCGTTTCACGCAGGTTTTCGGAGTCACTGGTTTGAGCAGCAGCGCATTCTGAAATCAGGCGACGATTATACTGTCTGGTGCGCATGTCAAGGGTTTTTTCGATGGTGGTCGCCTCGGATACAAATTCTTGGACGGTGTTCGGTGGATTCCTCATTAGTCCCGCGAAGAGCTCCTGTTTGACCCCTCGCATGAGGAAACGAACTTTCTTCTCCTCAGGCATGTCTGGGTCAGCGTGACGAAATAGGCGGGTCATCTCCTCTGTGAAAATTCCAACCTTCTTATTTGGTAGCTGAACCCGGGTCTCTAGTTGAGCAGCGGCCCTTTCTTTGCGAGCGACGCTCGCGAACGTTTGCAGAAATGCGCCGCAGAAGACATCCCATGTTCGGAGCGTGGACTCACGATTCTCTAGCCAGGTCCTTGCTGTGTCTTCCAGGTAAAAGTACACACGACGGAGCTTTTCTTTGTTGTCCCAGTGGTTGAGGGCGGCCACACGGTCGTATGTTTCTAGCCAGGACTCCGGGTCTTCGAACGATGACCCATGGAAAATTGGTGGTTCCCTGGGTTGATGTATGACCATCGTGGGCTGGGATGCGGCGGTTGTCATTGTCGCTGCAGTCGCGGTCATGGCCTTTGTCTTCCGCGCGTTGTATTCTAGAAGCCCGTACTCCGGTGGTAGCCCTTGCTGTCGGCGGCTTGTTCGCTGCTCCTGGTTGGCGTCGGTGTCTTCTCCGCGACGTGGGCTGGGTTCACGGCTTGACGGAAGCGTCCGGTACATGAACGAAGCAGCACCTCCACCAGATGTCACGGGGTCGTGACGTGGCCGAAGACAGGAGACTTCGTGTTGGGATATAATTGTTTATTTGGGCGAACCTGTGCCCGGTAAACGAAAAGTCCAATTACAGCAGCAGTCTCGCACAGATAGCAGTCTCGGACTGATAGCGGCGAACGGAGCGTCGGCCTTCGACCAACAACTGACAAGCGGCGAAGCGCGTCGGCATTTATACTCTTGCCGTCGAATGTTCTAGCGTTATCGCTGGCGGTGGCGTAGGTTCCAGAACAATCTGTACCATTCGCGCAGTGGGCGTGATCTTATCGAAATGATCTACTACAGTCCGGATCCTTCTCAAAAACTGCAGGCGCGGCCCGCGCTGAGAATCGTGTGGTGCTTCGGGACGACAACAAAAACTTGGGAAATGGAACGTGGCACAAGGTACCAGGCTTGGATATCAGCACTAGTCATTTACTCTTACAGCAGCCTAATGACTAGCACGATTTGAATTCATCAGCCCAGAAACCCTTTAGTAGGCACACATGCTACTCGCATGTCAGGAACATACAGAGGGACAATTAATCGTTAATCTCTTTGTTCCCTGCATGCTACACATCTGTCTGCACTTCACAAAATTTATGTAGAGAATCATTCACAGCTTATTAGTATTAGACCTCATACAAGGTCATCTTTATTTCATATTTTGGATGACTACACCGTGAGCCAACACCATACTTTACCGTCATATAACAGACATTTTTCTTGTGAAGAAGAATATGTTCTAGTTTTACTGACTTTACAACTGATGAGGTGTTCACCTTGCATAAGTTAGCCCTGTACATAATTGTGAAGGCATTTCAAGAATAATCCACAGTGCTACTGTGATGCTGTTCATTGTACTCGCCAACACAGTCGGTTTTGATTGTCCTCAGCGAAAAAGGGACACAGATTTCTTTTTGAAGTTACGTGTCATCACCGTCTTCATTATTGTCAATATGCAGCGAGTGCCATATATAATCCTGCACAACGTTGACCTTCGGAAACTCGGCCATGCAGGTCGTGCACGTAGGCCACAACAGCTTCACGTGCCGGTAATAGTTCTGCATGCACAGTCGAATGTCGTAGCTGTCCGTGCTCAGGCGCCTGAGCATTGGCATTGAATCAATAAAACTGCGAAGTTCCTCGGGCGACACGTCCAATGCCCTCAGTGACCAGTTTGTGTCGAGATTGAGAAACTCCATCTTCCTGTGGATCGGCCGCGGCTGCAACGGCTCTGCTGGGCCTTTGATGTACAACGCGATGCCCCACCCGCCGTCGAGGTGGAGGTCGGTGAGGCCCTCGGCGTCTTTGAGAAGGGTGAAGAATGCTTTGTCCATGTTGCAGTCACTGAGGGCGAGAGACCTCAGTTTCGTAAACGAGCCAGGTTGGACAGCCTCGTCGCTGAGGTTGCAGTCCAAAAAAGAGAGGCATTCGAGGTTTGGACAATGACGGGCAATGGTAGACAGAAGTATGCCCTTGAAGAATTTTATCGTCAGGTGTGTCAGGTGAAGCGCTTGCAGCATGTCGGTGATGTAGGGGGAGAAGGGACACATTCCACCTCGGCCGCCATACATTATGGCAAGGCGCTTCAGCCGGGAGAACTTTGGTACGAAGGTGAGGACGTTCCGGTCTACCGTCGAGACCTGCGTCAGGAGTTGAACAAAATTGCACATTTAAATTGCCACTAAACCACCTCCGATATTTATTCAAACATTGCAAGTAAACACATGCATTGCGTACAGAATGTCGTCATGATCAATGATTCTACATGTGGCAGCGTTATGAGCCGCCGGCGCTACAAATTCCAAGAAACAATCTCTCCTTCTTTCAGGACCTTTTGTGCCTCTGCATGAGGCCCCAATTGAAATATGCTGTGATTGCTCTAACAAGAGCCTATGATTTCCGGTCAGTCTGCAAGCAGCTCTTCGTGCTGGCGGAGGCTCCTCATCTCGTGCAGAGGTTATCTGGCACGCTGCGTCCCCATACGGGTAAATCGTGTTGGCGATCCTTTGAAGGTGTGCACGCAACACAGGGTCTATACCAACACGATTCGTATAGGCGCATCAGTCGCGGTTCGCTGGCAAGCACACAGCTGCAACGCAGCTGGCGGAGTCGATAGACGGAGTCGCTGCAACCGGAAGTAGACTGTGTTTCAAGCAGCACGTCAGCGATGACGTATGCCACACGAGATCGGGGCGCTCGGCGAGAGGGCAAACTTGAGAGAGGATACCATGAAGGGTAGCGCAGGAAAAAGCGAAAGGAGGGATTGTTGCAGTTTCGATATTCAAACGCGCGTAACTCCGCTATTACGGCACAGTTTCGCAAAATTCTCACGACCCCACGTTTGTCGTATACTCGTGCACAATTTCCCTAACACAACTGAATTTCGACCTCTGGGTGGTTTACGAGCCCTTTGAGGGGACTGACAACTGGCCAGAAAAACTGGCCAGAAAGTGCGATTAAATCCTGGTGGAAATCAAAAGACTGAATTAAAAGTGATGAGTTTCAAGCGTCCTCAATCAGTGCTCTAAATTAGAATGTATATTTGAACGCACTCTCGCTCTACTCTGTGCTGCTTACGGGGTAAAATCAAAACTTTTACGCTGAGAGGCGGGGCTGTTTTTGCGACAACTGGTCGCACAGCCGCCCTCATGTTCACCTTCTACAGTTTGCAGCATGCATTGTGTGTATACGACTTCGTAGTCGTCAAAGATAGAAAATTTTAATGATGAATTTTTCATGGTGTTTTTCACATTACCATTTTGTGATTAGACCAATAACCTTTAATAACACTAAAAAAAACAGGTACCATAAAAATTGGTAATCAGTCTCTATGTCGTTTTTAAAGTGCAAAGCAAGATTGTGAAGAGTGGTGAAGCGCATGGCTGGGTATTTATCTGGGCCCCCTGGGCTTCTTTAATGCACCCGACAATAGGCGAGGCTTCTTTCAATTTTGCTTTACTGACTTTGAATTCCAATGATGGAGTCGAAACAAGTTTTTCTGCTCTTTTCAGGGAAAATGTGTTTTAATGGCAGAGTGAGGGGGAGAGTCAAGTGTTCGAGTGTGAGAGTCGGAGTGGATTCAGAGAAGGAGCGACTACGAGGAGCAATAAAAGTTGCTTTGCCGAAATCGGCTGAGTGGATTGGAACTTGGCATGATGTACTCCCTTTAACACATTCGCACCCTTGGTGGCACCGTTGGTGTCGCATAGTTTGCGACAGCTGCGAGTAAGGAAGCTCCAGTTCCTGCACGAGCAGTTGATCGGATCGTGTCATCGACACTGAAACTACTACGTACGAGTGGTTATTCAACCTAATTTGACAGCAGCATTAGCGGAATGGAACAGGTATTCTGGGCAATCCAAGGATTTCGGCTTCCTCCATGTATCCACGCTTGTTCCGACTGTGTGGATTGCATTTCAATCACGGATACGGAGGCGTCGCTCTATGCCAGAGTTTAGCGCTCACTCACAGAGTCCCTTGGCTGCTCAGGCTCTGCCATTATAATTGAATGGGAAATTCAGCTGAAACGAATGCTTGCTGAACCCATGATTACATCAGTGCCCGAGTTAAAATGCAACCAAAAAAGTGTTCCGCGTAGCAGAAAGGGTTGCACACATGCCAAGCTTGAGGCTACTCGGGAGTGAAAACTTGTGTACAATAAAGATTGCCTTTTCAAACATGGGTGCAATTTAGGGCAAAATCAGCAAAGCACACCCTTCTTTCCTTGAACAAATCTAGCGACTCATCGAAACTTCATCCAGCTGTAACAAACAGCTCTCTTGCTTCAGACATGGTTGTAGTACAAACATGGCTCATACTAAGCGAAATATTTTAAAACGGGCCTTCTGGAGCATGATAAAGGCATGCCCTTGCAAGTGCACCACTTCAGTTTAATCACGTCAGTATCCTAAATCAGCGTGCACCACACGGGAGCTCGCTCAGCATCTAGGAAAAGCGATACGGTTGTTTGCACTATGTAGAACGTTAAAGAGCATTGCAATTAAATCGTGCAAGCCGGCCTGTCATGTGACATAGTTGTTTTGCTTTTCCTGGCCATCTGCAGTAAGCAGAAATACAGGAAACACTTAATAAGAGATTAAAAAAATATCTAATCAGACATTTTGCAAACTGTTGTACAACTTTTTAATTAGAATTCATTGCTTCAGAAGTCGGCTGAATAATAGTGAATTATTAAGCAATTAGGCATAATGCAAACATAGTGTGACTAGCTCTAAGAACATGCACAGGCAGTGACGCTATTGGCAAAATAAAATGCAAAAGGGGTTGCTTTTTCTCACTGTACAGTCGCATTTTGAACTCTCATAGCTAATCTTTTTTTAGCAACCCAATTTTTCCTATTCTTTTCACAATTACCTCAGTATTCAATGCTAAACACACTTCACTGCTACCAAGAGTTAAAAAAAAAAAGTAGCAGGGCCCCTTAAAAAGACACTGAAGAGAAAAAAAGGCTTTTTGTGCATTGGTAAAGTGCAATATGACAGTCCCGAAAGCCCCACTCATACGGCAAGACAATGCTACGTAAGCGAGAAAACACAGAGAAATAAAATGCGGGTGCAGATGCCACCTTGAGATTCTTGCACCAAACACCATGACGTAAGAAATCTCGAAGGTGTCTACTGGGTCTTTCGCAGTTTCCAATCGATAAAAAGTGAAGTACACAGTCCCCTGTGGGTGCCACAAACCTCGCATAGGGAGTTTCTGAAAATTTCATTGAGCCCATGTTGCGAAGACACGAAAAATACATTTTGAAATTCACGACGTCACGTGCAGAAGTTTCGGAGTGAAATTTAAAAATGAAACTACAGAGGCGTCCTCTGGGCACCAATTCTTGTCTCTTATATGACAGGTCTGTTAAAAGCAGGGTACCTCGTATGCATTTTTTACCCGTATTTTACTGTAGGCACACTGGTGTTTTATACCCATTCGTCTCTTATAGAGGGGTTCAACAGTACAACCTTGTTTGCCCACTAATTCCACAAAACCTGCATTTTCTTTACGCACGTTTTACCAAGCGTAGTGCCATGGTAAAAGTGTTTTTTTTTAAATTCTGAAATTGCACTTAACTATTACGCGAAAAAAATGTCTTGCTCTTTAGTGTCCCTATAAGTGCAGGTTACACGAACGAGGCACAACTTACCTGCAACTGCTCGAGGTTTGGATACAGTTCGTGCGCCTTCTTGATGCAAGGCAGGCTAGTGGTGCCCATCATAGTTGCGCTGCGCGTGCTTCGCCGAAGGTAGGAGCCCAAGGTCAGCTCCCGACAGTTGTCGAACACGGGCGGAAAAAATGGCGACCTTGCTTGAAACCGGTCTGTAAGCATGATGGCTTCGTGCAGGGGTGCTTGAAGCTCCGACAGCTGCGAAAATTAAGTGAAAGTGCAGAGCGAGGAAAATACTACGAAAGGGCTTCGGCATACACGGAGCAATCAAGCAATCACAATTTCACACTTCCAAGCCATTCTGCATAAGCTAACATAAGTCACGGATTCTGAAGTGTACTTTATTGTATACGACACTTTTGCATAAGGTAGACACTACTTAAGAGGCTTTTCCCCGGATCCCGTGGAAACATTTTGCTGCAACTTGAAAGTTTTAAGATGTGGTTTCATCGTTACATTACAGAAGTGAATCTTCAACTTGCCCAAATATTGGATAAGTCCGAAGAAATTTGAACTGTCAATGTGTAGTGATCATATAGCTATGAGCCCTATTCAATCGACCAATCAATCAATCAAAATTTATTTTCTACTGTAAGTACTGTCACTGCGAAAATAGGAGGACGAGAGAAAAAAGGTTGCACTTTTACAGCCAGACAAAGCCAGTGACACAAGTGACACATAACAATACACACAAGGGTTAGATGCACCTTCATCACTTTTTTTCGCATCTTTTGGAAAAACATCAGGCCATTAGTGAAATACTTCCAGCTTCAGAAGCCTTGCATTTGTACAAAGTTCTTATGAAGGACAGCAAGACCGCCTTCCTTTTGACATGATACCAAAGGCAAACAAATTTTCTCTTAGATATGAAACTGCCCTGTGACCACATCTTCAGGGTGTTCACCGACGAAGTGAACACTCGTTTTCCCTTCCTTGGCGCTATAGTTTATTACAACCTAAGAATAAATACGAACTTCACCGCCGGAGCTATGGTGCGCCTGCCGTCTTTTAGTGCAAAGGAGTCGTGATAAGTAGTTTTCGTTTAACCATGAGTACTTCATCGCTAACACAAATACCTGCCAACCTGGCAACAGGGAAATTTGTAAACCACACGAGCGTGGAAGGGGGGGCAAGAGGGGGGAGGGGTGAATGATTTGCCTTTAGCGACAGGCATAATCATGCTTTGCCGCCATAAGTGATATCGGCGCGCTGAATTATTCCCCCCCCCCCCCCCTTATTTTTGCCACTAAAAGAAAAAAACATTGCAGAAAACAGGGGGGGGGCCCAAACGCAAGCGCAGACATGGGCGTTGCGGTCTCATAATGGCTTGCAGTGGCCGAACACACGAGGGTAGGGTTTCCCACTAAGGTGAGAGTCTCAAAAGGGGAGCGCAAATGCTTCCTAAATTTTGCGCCATCAATATAACTATAGCCGAAAAATCGATTCCGTTAAAACAACTCACGTATGTCTTCACACGTGAACGGACGAGACGGCGCAGCTGGCTGCCACGAAAGCATGGGTCAAAGCTTTGGCTTTGCTCGCAACTAGATTCTTAGGTCAGGAATGTCAAAACGCTTCTAGTCGTTTTTACGTCTTTACCTCTTTTAATCTACCTCTGCGCCAGCCACGTGTCCGCCGAGCTCATAGATTGTTATCGCAGCGCCACGATGGTTGCGGTAAACGTTTTTTTTTTTTAAATCCACATGCCTTGAAAACTAAGTCGTTGTATGCTATCTATGATCACAACTGCCGTGGCTTGCGGAAAGCAGTGTTGCTTTGATCGGTCGAGCGTTGGCCGTGCGCACACTTTCGGAGTTCTGTCAGTAACGTCGTCACCATACATAATGGTGCCGAAGTACCGCGGTTTCATCCACAGCAATTATGGCAACGACAACCATGCGCACTGTAGAAGATAGTACATGCGCTGGCCGCACGGGTACTTCTGAAGTTCGAGCACGCTGCTTTTGATTGGCCTTCGTTTGACAGTTTCGGTACAATTTGACAGGAGAGTTTCACCAATTCATATTCACTGCAGCTTTGCATCACTGAGACTCTTCTGTACATTTAGATGAACGCCTCTCAAATTCGTTTATAACAAAATGCGGTGGGCTCCCAAAGAGCCTGGAACGGACTGACCAGCACTTTTGTCAATGCAGCCACATCTCGCACACAAATTTAGATATCCAGGGATTTTTATGACAACCGTACAAACGGAAGAAACCATCAAAATCCGAGAGTTTCCTGGACAATGGGGGAGACTTGGCAGATATGTGATAACACCAATACATATTGTTCTCTCCTGGTGGTGGAATAGAGCACAATGCCGTTTTTGTGGCCTCCGCGACTAGCTACGGCAATGTGCCGTAGCCAATCGCGGAGACCACGCTATTTTGCTAGTTTTATTGTTTTAATCGGAAATGAAATATCTTTTGTGAAATTTCAGGTAAGATTCGTCAAATCGTAAGCGCGGTCGAAATTCGTATATTTTACGGGAAGATATTGTCGCGGGTTATAAGTGACAGGGGGTTTATTTAAAAACACGGACAGTGGGACTTGTAGAGACGCTCTCAGAGAAGGCCGCTAAGATTGTCGTCTTCTTCACTCTGCTGCGCTGCGCCTCTCGAGCAAATCCGCGTTCTTCGTTGTCGTCGCTATCTCGCCGCTAAATGCAGCTATGCACGCAGCAATATGAAGGGTTGGCAGCATATTCAGAATCAAAACTTCATTGTCTCTACTATTAGTATTGCGTTCAGCTGAGCAGTGACATCAGAATCTTTGCCGAAATTTACCAAGAAGTTCAAGTTTTCCATCGAGGACCAGCAATACGAACATGTGTTTGTATGAGAAAGTCACCTACCTCAAGTATGCGAAAGGTGCTTGACGTGACTGAAATGAGTAAATGCTCTGAATGGGGCATTTATGCAAAGACAGCGACGACTGTGGGTAGAGCTTACATTATTTATTACATTGTAACTGATTGTAGTCATGTTATTTTAAATTTGAGCAGGATTTATTTGATCCAATCAAGTTCTTTACCTGCCAGTTTGCCGCTGCCTGTGCTAGCAGTGATCGATTTTGTCACAGCGTTTGCAGCATTCCCCATCTCAAAACGGAGCACAGAAGTACAACTTCTACGCACCCAGATTGTTCACTGCCAACGCTTGCTTGGGTACAACCCCGTTTATGTAAAAAAACACAAACACGAAAGGACACTCTTACTGAAGGACAGTTTGCAAGCAGCATGGTGAGCGTCTGGGGGCAGAGGAAGAGCTCTTCGGTGCCGACTGCTGGCGTGGTGCCCCAGACCTGGTGGAGGTGCGACGGGTGCGACAGCACCTGCACCTCGTCCGAGCTATCCAACTGCAGCATCAGGTCATGGTACAGGATCAGCCTAGTGAGCATGGTGAACCACGACACTAGGTCGGCCATCCGGTCCCTGCGAAGCCCTAGCCGTTTTCAACACTCAATAGTAACATGGGGCTCATGTCAAAGCTTCAAGACCATGAGGCAACATTAGGATTTTTTGTCTAAAGTTGAAGACATGCATTATGATCGAATGTCTATAAATGGTAAAATTTACACAATATGATGTCAAGGATCCAGAGATCAAATTAAAAAAAAAAGTGCAGGGTAAGAAAATATATTATCGTATGTTTTACAGCAAGTAACTGTAATTACAATGTAAATATCCATCTAATTATTATAGTCAGTCATGTAATACTTCATCATAAACCGAATTCAACAACACACTTGTGCCACACTGTGGTGTACACGTATCCCGAAGGAGTACGGCCACCAGCGTGGGTCCGGTCTTAGCGAGTCGCAGGGCACGCGTTAACCGTCGCCGTGGCGAGAACACGATACTGCTCAAAGTCGCAACACTTTATTGTGGCAACACCAAACGCAGTACAGCCCGTTGCAAAAAGGCGCGGCGGGAAAGCAAGTAGGCTTATCCACGCCACGGGCACAAAGTATTGCAAAGGGTGCCACGAGTACGTCTCCGCGGTAAAGGTGATCCACGGAGACACCGGAACAAAGGCCCGGTTGCTCGAGCGAGGGCAAAGGCCCTCGCGTTTGCTTTGAAGGGAGACGAGTCGGCGTAGCGAGGCCACGCACTAGGACACCGTACCGCCCTTCGGCCGTGAGTACGCAGTGGGGCAACAAAAGGTGAGCGTTCGCCTCGGGCGCGAGGCGCCGTCAGCGAAGTCCAACAAGCCCCCGAGCGACGGGAGTCGACGGACGGCGTGGCTCACCGTTTGCTGTCCCGGAGAGTACTGCCTGCCCCTGACGCAGTGCGCGAAAACCTCTCGAGAGGCTCCACGCGCGGCGCCACAGTCAACAGCCGCTACCGGGTGAGGGAGTTAAACGTCACTCCGCCCTTCCCAGCGCGGCAGACAGCAAAGGAGGGCAGACATGTCGGGACATGAGAACGGCAGAAAAGGCGGGAAAGCCCGCGCAAAGGCAGCGGGCCAGCCTCAACAACCAACGTCTCATTAATCCTCTGCAATCCACTGTCAGGTCCCTCCTGAAAATGCAACGCAGTCAAAGCAGTCTGTAATTGGGCACAGCTCTACAAGCTCTTTCATGGTTCAATTCCTGCAAGTGTTTTCTAGTTGCATTATGTGCCATCTCTAAATGAGTAAGTAAGCTCAATTAATTAGTAAACTTGTGCTCTGAATTCTATGGCTTTGGACAGGAATGGATGGAAGGTGGGTAATGGTTTCGGACTGCCCAAGGCAAGGCCAAAAATGAGAAAGAAAGGATCAGTGAAAAGCGGCACATATAATTAAGCATGTGACCACCACACCATCGAAGGCCGCATTTATTCACACGTGTGCCTTTTTTTTTATAGTCACAGTTTCCACACAAATGACACTTTTGAGAAAATACAAGCTTAACTTGAAAAAGGAGACCACAGCTGAGAAGAAAACTTGCCTGTTGTGCACAATAATCAGCTCCTGTGCCTTCGAGACAACGTTCCTGGCGGCAACGACCATTCCTTTCATTGGCTTCATCTCAGGCAAACCTGAGAAGAGTATCGTAGAATACGAGTGCTTGACGAGGAAGCTTTGGCAGCTCATAAAGCCTGCCGAGCACGTTGTGAGCATCGTGCGGCTAGGGTCGACAGTCAGTTGCTGAGGGATGAAGGAACTACCCGGTAGAGGCTTGTTTAGCTTTAAGACGACCAGGTCTTCGCTATTGGAGAACACGTACGGGTCGCCCATCTTTTCGATGGCATCCCTCATGTCTTCCCAATAGCCCATGGCTAATGTGTCAGGTTCTGGTCTCTGCTGGTGCGAAACTCTGGTTTTCAATGAGGAAAAAAAAAGGAAGAGAAAGAAATGAGAAAAGATGCATAATGTCAAAGGAATATAACAGCGAACAACTTGGCATGTTGGTATTGCATGATTATAAAAATTAGGTGCAACGGACATGACCGACGGACAAAAAGGGACATGCACAGTGTAAGTGTGCCTCCTGTATGCATCTCCCTTTTAGTCTGTCTTACTTGCGCATATCACATACTTATACGTGAAAGAACTCTATGCAAGCTTGTGAAAAAAATCAGAGTGAATAGAAAAGATTCTTTTACTTGATGCTAAAGTTGTTTCCAGATCAAGCAGCTTGCATTTCGAAAACAGCAAGAACGTTTGAGAAATGTTTGAGTTTCGGATTATTGGCGTTTTTCACTGGTCTGTTAGGAACAATATTTTCCTTGCTTCATGGCAGCGAATCGATATTTCACTAGTTGATTTAGAGAGGGTTTGCACGTTCCGCTGGTTGTTTCATAACAACTCGCTTCACGCCAGATTGCTTGTACCTCGTGACCTTGGTCCCACTTTTTTAGCAGGCAACATACGGAGCGGAAGCATGAATAATTTCTGAGACCACTTTACGTGACCGTGTGCATCATCTTTCGGAGTAAGCTCACGCGGGTCATGTGCGTCCCTAGCGAATTTGGTTTAATGCGATCCCAGTGCTCACTTCGGGATTTTGACTGCCACTCGGAATTTCCCAGTGGTACACAACATTAGCGTTATGTGCTCAATATTTCACAATGCCGGTGTCGTCACAGCAACGAACATGCACAGTGTCAGTGTGTTGTCCTCGCCCACACACACCTTTCCATAGCTCGGTGTGGCTTGTGTGCCGGCAATCCCCCTTTTCCTCTCTCCGGCACTGCTCTATGGTGTTTTGCTAGGGGCCGTGACATCTGCTCTAAAGGAGGTCATGCAACTGCTACCACCAGAGGAAAAGGCTCCGAGATCAAGAAGCCTTTCGCAACTTTTTCGCAAGGGGAAGGGCGCATCCACCGTGGCATTGTGAAAGAGATGCACACGTCGAGATGTGGACAGTGCAGCGATTACTTTCTACGTGTGACACGACCGTGCCATGCTTTCTGCGGTAGTTGCTAGGATCGTTCAAAAAGTTTGGTTGAACCGCATTGAACCAAAGTCCCTCGAATAGTTATAACTAAAGTAGCGCCATTCGTGTCAGTGTGCAGGTTCCTCCTCTCCCCCTTTTTCGTAGCCTTGGTAGTGCAAGCACCATCTTGTCTGCTTCCACGACACCGGCCCACCCTCCCCTGGGCGCTGCTGCAGCTGCTGAGAGAGGAGGCAGTGGCGAAGAGACGCAGTTGGCGCTACTTATGTTTTTTCAGGGACTTAACGTTGAACCACGGGATTTTTCGGTGACGGTTTCGCTTCATTTGCAGGTGCGCAAGTTGTAACGCGTTTCCTTTACGGGCCCACACTCAACTATCGAAGCTCCCAGCACTGGTCAAGCGCGTCGAGCCAACAGGCATGTTGGAAATTGTTTGAACCTCCCGCGCGAATAGCGCGCGCACCAAGAGACGGAGAACGACGAGGAAGAAGATGAGACCAGTAAGGAAATAGAACACGCTCTTTTACCATGGATGCTGGCGTTTGCGTCTCCTTCATTTGGTGCCTTTAAACGCCGAAGCGTGGTTTTCCCACATCGATTTTTGGTGCCGACGACCCGGGAATCAAGCCTACAACGACCCGAGCCTTTCATTCCTGGTGTGGGTGAGCTGCGCTGCGAGCTAGACCGACATGGAGCGAGCGAAGAGCAAGCGGGCCTCGCGGCGATCGATGAACACGAGAATCATCAACGAGGTCAACCAGGTGCTCCAGTCCAATGAGTTCGAGCTTTCTGGACTTCGAATGCTGCACGGCCGCCTACGCGCCAGCAACGTGGAACTTAAAGCCTTGAACAACGAGGTTGAAACCCTGATCACTGACGACCTGGCGGCAGACGACTATGAGGTGGTCATGCAATACGATGACGCCGCTAACAGTACTCTGGCGTTGCTCGAGCACCACATTGAAGTTCTGAAGACTTCTGCTACGCCGGCGTCGTCTACAACTCCAGCCATGGGCGCAAGGACCTGTGAGGGTGCACCGAGCGAGCATGAACGACTTCCACAACGTGAGTTCGGCGCACGACTTCCCAAGCTGGAGCTTCTTCGTTTCGATGGAAACGTGATCAAGTGGCAACCCTTTTGGGATATGTTCCTGCACTCCGTGCACGAGAACCCAAGGCTGTCCAACACAGACCGGTTTCACTACTTGGCCTCACTTCTAGATGGACCTGCAGCTCAGGCCGTCGCCGGTATTCAGGTGACAGATTCTTGTTACGATGACGCGCTGGAAATTTTGAAACGTCGGTTTGGCAACAAGAAAGTCATTGAGCAGAAGTACTTAGGAAATTTGCGCACGCTCAAACCAGTGAAATTAGCGAGTGATGTCACTGCTCTGCGCAAGCTTTTCGACACAGTTCAACTAAACAGGAGGGGACTGCGTAGTCTTGGAATCACGGAGTCATCCTACGCGGCTATGCTGAATGAAGTTCTGCTCAAAGTCATACCAGCTGACATTGTCGTAGAATACTTCAAAAAAGAAAGTATGGAGAACACGACGGAAACGAGCCAGGCTTCATCTGATCAGGAACTTGAGCAGCTGATGAAATTTCTCCGCATCGAAGTTGAATGTCGAGAAAAGAGTTCTTTAGTGAACAATTTGCCAACGACATCGAACAACAGCGTACCTGTATTAAATAGATCATTCAAGAAGCAGTCCGCGACTCCTACAGCATCCGTTCTTCAAAACAAGACACTATCTTCCCCCTCGTCCTGTTTTTTCTGCGCTGCTACCGATCACAAGACAGAGGACTGCACGAGTGACATGACTCTGGCCGACAAGCGCAACAAACTTGTAACAGACGGTCGATGCTTCCGGTGCACGTCAAAAGGACATCTGGTCCGCAATTGCCGGCGGAGAGTGCACTGCCAAGCATGCAAGCGCAGACACGCCTCCTCGATGTGCAATGCTAGTAGCTCTGAAACACCATCAGTGACTAATGCTCAGAAGAAACCGAATGCTACGGTGCAAGTTTCCACTCAGAGAGCTTCAGTTCCCCGACTCATCAATGATGTTCTTCTCCAGACTTTTCGAGCTTGGGTAACGACTTCATCTCATTGTTGCTATATACGCGGTGTTCTCGACAATGGAAGCCAGCGAACGTTCGTCACTGAGAGCGTCGCTTCCAAGCTAAGTCTACCTGCTGTTGCCGAGACCGAACTCGCCATCAGTGCGTTTGGTAGAGCGAGCGACCCAACCCGACGATTCAAAATGGTCACGATCACGCTCCGCAGTCAGCACGACGACCTAACCATTGACATTGAGGCCATAGTGGTGCCCTTTATTTGCGAGGAGATGATTGAAGCACCAAGGCAGAGTCGTCTTCTTCAAGCCATCGCAGCGGAGGGGAAACATCTGGCTGACGCAGTCGTTTACCCGAGTGTAGATTGTGAGCCAGGTGTGAGTGTCCTCATTGGATCGGACCAGCTTTGGAAGTTGATGCCCAACACGAGTGAAGTGAGGTGGGATGAAGAAAACCCTGCCTTACTCGCCATTAACACAAAGATGGGCTGGACTCTCCAAGGCCCCTTATCTGGTGGTGGAAGCACGAGTAACAAAGCAAGCACCCAAGTATGTGTTCTTCGAACAGGTTCCCACGAAGACGACCAGATCGCCTTCCCATTACAAAGATTTTGGGACCTCGATGCTATCGGAATTGCCGACACGCCGTCGTCTCAGTGCAACGCAGATATTTTGGAAGAATTCAACAACACTACCAAGCTTCGGAAAGGACGCTATGAAGTTGCGTTGCCATGGAAATCACCTCTCGTCGACATGGCCAACAATCGCAAAGTAGCCCTTTCGAGGCTCCATGGACTCGTCAAGCGGCTGTCACCAAACGACGAAGCCATGAGAGCCTACGATAAGGCTATCAGGCAGTATGAGGTGGACGGTCATGCTGAAAAAGTTGAAGATGCCCCTTATTGTACACAGCACCTATACTACATGCCGCATCGAGAGGTAATCCGCGAAACATCTACGACGACGAGACTTCGCGTAGTCTTCGACGCATCATCGCATGCATCAGGAGCTTGTTCTCTCAACGAACAACTCGAAAAAGGTCCTAATCTGAATGCCGACCTTTTCAAGGTTTTGATCCGGTTTCGCCTTTTCGCCATCGGAATTACAGCAGACGTGCAGAAGGCGTTTCTACAAATCAGCATTCGAGAAGAAGACAGAGATGCTCTTCGTTTCTTGTGGTTTGAAGGGCTACCAATGTCAGGCAGACCACTGCCAAAAATACAAGAAATGCGAATGACCAGAGTTCCATTCGGCACCTCCGCAAGCCCTTTCCTATTATCTGCAACGTTGAAATACCATTTCGATCACGTTGAACAAATTTACCAAGTAACGGCCGCAAAACTGAAGGCAAGCTTCTACGTCGATGACCTAGTTTTCGGAGCTTCAACGACAAAAGAAGCGCTACAACTCTACGAAGAGACGAAGGCCATAATGGAGCTGGCCGGAATGAAAATGCAGAAGTGGTCAACAAACTGCGACCTGTTAAGAGAGAAGCTCAAGCAAGCAGGAGAGACGTCAGCTGAGCAGGTCACACAATCTAAGGTTCTTGGGCTATCCTGGAACTACACCGACGACACCATTTCGGTGAAATTTGACTCTGTGACGAAAGTCTTAAAAGCGGGACTTTGTACCAAGCGAACTGTGCTTCAGGCTTCATCACGAATTTTCGACCCCTTGGGACTGCTAGCACCGTTCACCATTCGAGTTAAAATACTTTTTCAGAAGATATGGATGCAAGGACTCGACTGGGAAAGCGTTCTTCCCGAGACATTGAAGATCGAGTGGGACAAGTGGACGGTCGAACTTCAAGACCTCAAAGACTTTAGAACCAAGAGGTATCAACTAGACAACATCAGCCCTGATAAAAGCACTCACCAGCTGCATATATTCACGGACGCTAGCCCGTGTGCCTACGGAGTGGTGGCATACATACGAGTGGAAGACAGTACTGGAGCGGTTCGACTCCAGCAGCTGCTCGCTAAGTCTCGGGTCGCTCCAATCAAGGGTCTCACTTTACCACGCCTGGAACTCGTCGCTGCAGTTCTTGGAGCTCGACTTCTTAAGCTACTCGTGGATACTTTGCCACACACAAATATAGAATACTTCTGCTGGACCGACTCCCAAGTTTGCTTGAGTTGGATCAAGTCTACAGCCACTAAGTGGAAGCCCTTCGTTTGTAACAGGGTAATTGAGATCCAAGGGCTCACAGACCCGAGTCGCTGGAGACATTGCTCTGGAAAGACAAACCCAGCCGATTTAGTTACAAGAGGGATATCAGCGCATCACCTTTGTACTAGCGATTTATGGTGGCATGGGCCTGACTGGCTATCTGGTACCCAAGAAACGTGGCCGGCAAGTGAAGCTGGTCCTCATGAGTCAACGGATGAAATATGTAGATCAAACGACGAAGACACAACAATTTTGGCTTGTCAATGCTCGCAAGCAGAGCCACTTTTCGAGCTCGACAAGTACAGCAGCTGGATACGAGTTGTTAGAATCACAGCTTGGATTCGAAGATTTATTCACAATTGTCGAGTGCACACCAGTCGTCGTCTGATGGGCCCACTCACTGCCCCTGAGATAAAAGAAGGCGAGTTTACATGGATGAAGAATGCGCAAGCGGAAGCCTTTAGTATAGAACTCGCCTCATTGTTAAAAAATCAACCACTATCTAAGGCATCCCGAATTCGTGATCTGCATCCATTCCTGGACAATGATGGGATTTTAAGAATCAAGACCCGGCTTGACAACGTAAAAACATCAGAATACGTGAGGTGCCCGATTCTACTACCAGCTGACCACCGCTGCACATACCTCATCATCGACCGCACGCACCGGCGCCTGCTGCACAGTGGTGTAAACGATACCCTTTCAGAGCTACGCGAGTGTTTTTGGGTGATTAAGGGCCGCCAGTGTGTGAAAAAAGTGCTCTCTAGGTGCAAAGTGTGTGCTAGATTCAAGCTCCAACCTGCAACAGCCCCTACCGCACCACTGCCGACCGACAGGGTTAAGAGATCACACCCCTTTCAAGTTGTGGGTGTTGACTTTGCTGGTCCAGTTTTTGTGAAAGGAACCAGTCCCGTGAAGGCCTATATCGTTATTTTTACGTGTGCCGTCGTTCGGGCGATCCATTTGGAGTTGTGCTCCGATATGACGGCGGGGTCATTTTTAATGGCTTTCCGTCGGTTTGTGTCGCGACGCGGCTTGCCTAGTGTTATTTATTCCGACAATGCTCTAGCTTTTCATGCTGCCAGTCGCGACTTAAAAGTGATGTACAGAGCTTTGAGGGACTTCCAAGTACAGGACTTTTGCTCTACTAACCACATTACCTGGAAATTCATTGCAGAACGTGGTCCTTGGTGGGGTGGATTTTGGGAGAGGATGATTCGCACTGTTAAAAGCTGCCTACGGAAAATTCTAGGGAAAGGTTGCTTTGATTTCGAGCAGCTTGTGACCATTCTTGCCGAAGTAGAAAACGTAGTGAATTCTAGGCCATTAACGTACCTCTCCGCTGACGCTACCGATCCAGCTGTACTTACACCTTCGCACTTTCTAACCGGTAGGAAGTCTACTACACTGCCTAGTGATAATACTGCTGAAACGTCGGGAACTCGCTCCGATACTTTGAAGCATTGGAAGTACAGGCAGCAAATAGTGGCTGATTTTTGGAAGCGTTGGTATAAAGACTACCTCTTGTGCTTGAGGAGTGCACACATTAGGCGAGTACAGCCTTGCAACCAGCTTAAGGTTAACGATGTAGTCGTCATTAAGGAAGACAAGGTGCCCATAACTTTTTGGAAAGTTGGTAGAGTTACGGACGTGTACTTATCAAGTGATAATCACGTTAGAGCCTGCAAGATTGTCTTGGCAGGAGGTACGGAAGTTACGAGGCCAGTACAACTTTTATGCCCGTTGGAGCTGGGCGATTGAACTTTCGGGCGCGGAGGATGTTGGAAATTGTTTGAACCTCCCGCGCGAATAGCGCGCGCACCAAGAGACGGAGAACGACGAGGAAGAAGATGAGACCAGTAAGGAAATAGAACACGCTCTTTTACCATGGATGCTGGCGTTTGCGTCTCCTTCATTTGGTGCCTTTAAACGCCGAAGCGTGGTTTTCCCACAAGGCACGCACGGCGGCAGATGGCTCTCGCTGCGCCGCACACCTAAGGTCCCTAGATGAAACAAGTTTCCAAGGTAGCGACACCTTTCCATTTCCTTCTCGCCTATGTTTCTTAAGCGCCCCCTAGAAAGCTCAAAACTTTTATCAAAAAGCGAGTGTTTGGGTTCAGTTGCTACGGTGAATAGGTGTTAATGAAACAAAATGAGTCGTAGAATAAACGGTTACCTTTATGAATGTAAACGGTACAGCACAAAACAAGCGGAATGCGCGTTACTCAACTGGCAACAATGTTCAGTTCTATATTCTCACCACTAGCCACGGAGTCATGCGTCGGACTCGTACATCGTAACTAGTCAAGTTCTCCAAATGTGTTTTGTTGGCGCTGTGACACAGTGAACGCGCTTCCCGCTGTATCACGTCAGTGACCACAGCGCGTAACGTTGTGACGAGTGATTACAGCCGGCTTTTGCACATGCAAGGAGAAACCACGGCCATACTGGTATGAATGCTTGACTAGCAGCACCGCGATGACTATTCTTTTTTTAATGTGCCCATTTTGACGATCGTGATGCGAGGTGATTCTGGTGGGGTGTGCGGATCTTCCTGAAAAGCGAGAGTTCTACCAGTGAGGTGTCCCGAAACAGGACGTTTCGGATCCTTTATGGCGCGTTCTGGTCAAGTGCGAAATGTTTCTGAAGGTGCGTTGATAACACGCTCCAGCTGCTCTGTATACGTGCATATGCACAAGTATTTGTAACGACTGGCATTCACTAGACACGCTTCTGGCGTTTCAATAAAAAGCGACAAATAAGCTCGCTTCGCAGATCCACGTGGTCGACGTAGCACGAAAGTGTTCGCGTGAAATGTTTCATAGCTACACTTCACGGCATGCTTCATTTCAGATGGCACAAGGTAAGTTGAAGAGAGCGAAACCGTTTTCTGTTGTTTTACGGCAATGCAGCATTGTTGAAGAACTCGGAACATTGCATTGAACGAGCACTGCGAAACAATCTTGGTCGACTTGGCGCCAACTGAAAAGCTCCTCTTAGTTTATGTCCTGGCTACGATTTCGTCTTTCGTCACGGCTAGAATCCGGCTAGAGCCATATGCGCATGCGCACTCGTTTTGAACCTTTTGCATAACAATAAATAACACCACCAGCCATTTGCAAGATCACGTGCAAGGAATGCACCAATTACAGACGCGGATGGCAGAGAAAAGGAGAGGTAAACAGGGGAGTGAGGAGGACGGCTCGAGAACAATGAGTGACGCTACCTTGGAAACTTCTTTCATCTAGGGACCTTACGCACACCCACTCGCTCAGTCGTTCCTGCAACCAAGCGCAGCAGACGTTCTCCCCACCCTACCTCCTTCATGAAAGCCAGCAGCGATGTCGTTTCTGTCCTATTTTTAAGGTGATTCACTTAACGGTTGTGCACGTAGACAGAACAACTGCTAGCTTTTCCGCCCCTTCTTTATGGCATATACGTTACTTTTACTCTACCGTGAAAACTTACTACATGCTCACAGCCAAGCTCTGAGGGTAAGTTGTCTTGTTTCATCCAATAAAATCACAACTACTGGCCATGGATTAAATGTTGCATTGTAGGGGCATGTACAGCTAAATGTGTTTTATTTAGTTCCGTCACTAAAATTTCCAGTAGATAGTCAGCGCTCGAGTAATGTCCAAGCCTTTCTTTATTATTTCAAATCCGAAATTCCCCAATTTTCAATCCAACGCTATGCACAACCTTGAGCCAAGCACACTACACTACCGTCACGGTGCAATGCATTCACCATGAATTCGACCATGAACTCCAAGAGAAGAAAAGACAGACCTATTGCGAACTAACAAGCGAGTTGTTGGCACGGGTCAATTTTCTTTTGTCCTCGTTTCTTTTAGCCTCCAAACTATTGTCTGACCAAAGCCACAGAACACTGCCATGCCAAAGCACCAACTAGCCCGAATGCGAGAGAGAGAGAGAGAGGTTTATTTACAGAAAGGCAGAGAGGTCGGCCTGCTACTCTACACTTGGGGAAGGGAAAGGGGAAAAGAAAGATTAATGGATGACGATGGTGAGATAAAGAAGTGAGTATGTAGTATTCTTTCTAGCTGAGACAAATTTTATAGCCGCGCATATAGTCCAGTTGCTTCCAAAAAGGTTATAACTGCTCTTGTGACTGCAGTTGCACTGTTGGTGTCTGGCAAAGGGCCCAACACAGTCTCATCAGTTAATGACCTACTGCGATATAGTTCAGTAGAAGAAATAAGTGTTTGTCGTTCACGTGCGTATGCTGGGCAGACACCAAATATGTGCTCAAATGTTTCTGGCACATCACAGTGTTAACAATTAGGACCGGTGTCACTGCGACCGATGCTATGTGCGTAACGTCTGGTGTACGCCACACTAAGACCTCATGCGGAACCTCATTTCCGGGTCCCATTTGTGAAGTCGCCGTCCCAGTTTGGTCCAGTACTGAAGTGTGTAGCTGCGCATCACGCAGCGAAGCAGGGTGTTCGTGTCAGCTCGCGAAAACGCAATGCGTACTTCAGGGGCACTGCTTAAGGCATATTTAGCTTCAGCGTCTGCTTCTTCGTTTCCCATCACGCCGCAATGCGCGGGAATTCACTGGAAAGTGATAAGATGGCCATTTGTTGAAGCAACCTGAATGAGTTCTGCAATTTCTATTGCCAAGATGTAATATGGACCTTGCTTTATGATGTCATTAATGGTTTGCAAAGCGGGTTTGGCATCACAGAAAATCGTCCAGGCTCGAGGTCCATGTCTGGGATGACAAAGCCCGAGCGTGGTTTGGGCGTTAGAAGGGCTTCCCAACCAAAATAAAATGAGACAAGCTGCTCAAAAAAAAAGAAGAAGAAAACTTACTTGGTGTTGGCCCAAACTAGCACCTCACAACAGTGTCCCGTTCACTGTAGAACGTATCGATCAATCTTGAAAAAGCCGTTTCGACACTACGTGGCACAGTGCTAATCTGCGAATCGCTTTCCTAGATTCTCTTTTTAACCATTTCACGCCAGCATCGTTGTTCTTCGACGGGAAAATTGCAATATGCCTGAACGCGTCTGCATTAACACACGTGAACAACAGAACGCAAGAGCGCCTTGCCGCGCGCGCGCACCACAGACGCGCGTACTTTATGAACACGCGTCACCTATTGGATTGACGGGTGGCTTGGATGCGCGCGGCTCGTGTAGTAAGACGAAGCCACTCACCATAGTCGTAAAAAAATTGGCTCAAGATCATGCTCAACTTCAAGACAAGATATTGATGTCGCTTTTACGCTTGCTGGCTGTATATGGTAACCGTCAAATTGAAAAATTACACTTTTACGGAATACTTACTAAAAAGCGCGACAATAAATTTTTTACAGTAGATGGTTTTTCTTAGCAACCTGTTATTAGGCAACAAAGAGCTTGCCAGTTCGCGTGTTTAATGATGAAATAGCAATGTGGAAAAAGCTGTGAAACATTCTGAATAAAAAAAATTGATTTGTAGTGACGGTGGGTAGTAGACGGGACAGCAGTTTGTAGTTGCAACCAACACAGCACCGGTCCACCGTCCTATGACTATGATCTAATGATCTAAAGCTCTAAGATGTAAAAGACACAGCCTGAGACATCCATTTATTCATCCATGTCATAGAGTAACGTAGTAAAGATTCTTACTACGTTACTCTATGTCCATGTGACTGTTTTTAAGCGCCATTTAGACACATAATCCTACGTGGGAGCTGCCCGGAATCCTTTAGGACATCTTCGTCCATGTTCAGGAGTACAATAAAGTTTTTCATCCATCCATCCACCCTACTTGCGAAACAGACGCTTGAATACCTCCGCTATGTAAGGGTTTTTCTTTCATCAAGAAAAAACCCTTACTATTTAATTATTCCACCGCAGGTTTCACCCTTTCTGAGGTAACTAACATTAAGTATCTTGGCATTTGGATTACCAATGACCTTAGCTGGACTAAACATATTGACTCCGTAATTACAAACGCTAACCGAAAACTATTCTTCCTTCGAAGAGCTCTAAAACATTCTAATTCCACGGTGCGTACTCTAGCGTACAGGACTATCGTTCGCCAAGTGTTAGAATATGGAGTGATTGTTTGGGACCCCTTCACTAAAGCTAACATAACTAAATTGGAAAACGTGCAGAAGAAGGCAGTCCGCTTTATATTTAATAGCTTTTGACGCACCTCTATAACTGAACTCCTAAATCGTGCCAATGAGCCTTCAGTTACCGAAAGAAATCGTTTAATACGACTACAATTTCTTTACCAAATAATTAAAGGGCATTATAAGCTTGATGTTTCCAACATCATTTCCTTTTCTTCTGGGTACGCCACCCGCCAAAGGCATCAACGTACAATAACCCCTTTCCGGTCCCGAAATAACTGCTTCAAATATTCCTTTTTTCCTCGTACAGTAACTCAGTGGAATGGATTAACTAATAACCAAGTGATGGAGCCATCCTTAGAGTTGTTTGCAGCAAATTTGACCTGATTGTTCACATCATGCTGTTCTATTTTTTGTTTGTTTGTTTGGTTTATGCAATCTTGAGTGCCAACATTGTCAAAATTATATCTGTAACCACCCTGCTAAAATCTCTGTAATAGGGATTGCAGTATGAATAAATAAATAAATAAATAAATAAATAAATAAATAAATAATCTTATTGCACGTTTTGCTCACTTGTCACTCAGCTTCTAACTGCATTGGATGACGCTTTTAATGATAAAACTGGCGCAAGATGTATTACTCCCGGTATAATGTTGAATATGCAATAGCCTTATTATGTATGACATGTATTGACGAGGATACAATCAACATGGTCACGGCACAATTAATATATGATCATTTCCAGATTTCACCATATCAGTACCCCAGTAAATTGATTACACACCTTGTCAAGTTTTGTGATAATGGCATTTTAAGCCATAGAGGCCGTAAGGCCCGTAACAGCCCTCTGGGCCAATCATAATTGAACTTTTGTAATTGGCCAATGCTTGAATTTGACAATATCCAGAATAACCCCAGCAGACCAAATTTCTTGATTCCCCCCCCCCCCCCCAAGCTGTTGTACAAAAGGACATGCACGGACGAGAAATTCAATCCCCATTGGGCTCAATGTGTACTGAATGTGCACCAGCCAGCAGCTGACGATGTGAACACCGGATGGCAAGTTGTGTTAGCAGGCACTGGTCGTCAGATGCGACAATGAATGCAGAAGACAATTCTTGTTGCTCCTTATGTCACACATTTGGGAACCCTGAAGTATTTCAAAACAGCCAATAAAAAGCCAAATGGCATTCCGTAATAGTTTTTGGCCTGCGTGATGCGACGCATTTCACCAGGCTAAGAATTTGTGTAGTTCTACAGCATTCGCACAGCTGGCTAGGGCTTGGGGAGCCCCGTTTGAAATGTTCACGAAATATGCGCACAAGTATTTGTTCGGTGATCAGCTCCAGGAACACATCTCCAATGCCCTGAAATGAACACTACTTCACAATCTTGGTTATGCACGTGGTTAGCTACAATGTCGCATTTACTTTGCCACTGCAGTTGGTAACTTCAGCAACTTTTTCAAACAGCAAACTTAGCGCCTGAATGTCCCATAACAACGTCCACTATATGAGCATTAGTCTCATGTGTTTCAATTATTACATGTTATTAGTTCTGTTTACTTCAAATAGAAAGCTACAGATTCAAGTTTTTTTCTTTCTAGAGAATTGTTGCACAGTATCCTTTTACAAAAACACATAATGATACGCTATGGGAATCAATGGCATAGCCAGAAAGTGGCACACCATGCACGCACCCCCCCCCCTCCCCCCTACCAGCTGGAATTTTTTTCACGATGGCACACAGAGCACAAAGTGCTTGTTTCCCTGCCACTAAGCCCCCAGTTTTGATAAAAAAAGTTGCCTGCCTCCCCCCCCCCCCAAAAAAAATTTCTATGCCTCTGATGGGAACAAAACAAATTACAGGTGTCCATTGCACTGCCCCTGTGTGACCATCTACACAAGACAAAGTTTGTCACCACAGTTCAAAAGTGCACAAGAAATGACAAGCTGCACAGCAAGTTCCAAAATGTTCAAGTGGCACGGCATCACACATAAAGCTAAATTTCAGCAATGTCTTAAACAATCAACATTTATTCAACGGAATATACTGAATTGACACATGTACTACAGGTTCTTGTTATCAACGAGAATTGCAATGTAGGCTTGATAGTGATGCATTCGAAAAATTTTTATACAGCGCGAGGCTGCAATACGTAAACAGGAAAAGTATGTACGCACAAGACTGAGCGTTTTGTCCTGTCCATCTGTTTCGTTTCTATTTTCATATTTCACCTTCTGCTGAATAAAATTCTTATCAAGACAAGTGTTTCTGAAACACCAAATATTTATAAAAATATATTGTTGACAAACTTATCATATTTACGTCAGGTCCAAAAAAATAATATATTAGCATTTATAACACCAGGTATGATAAACTTGCAGGTTATGTGCCAGCACATTACAGTGAATTTGCTTTATCGTAGATAATTTAGTTAAAATGCCGACAGTGATGGCACATTCATGAGAATTGTTTTTTTTTTCCTTTGCTGTTTAGCCAGCCACAGATGAATCACTGGACAATCACAATGTTTCCACAGCAACTCTTGTTGCTGCACTTTTATTCAAATAGTCTTGCAAATGAGATGCAATTCAGGTCAACTCTTAATCAAGGCCACCCCTATCACTTTGCATACATGTAAAAGGCAACATATTGTTGATAAGAGATCCACAAAATGGCAATAACATGGAATGTTTCTATGTACAATTTGTACAACACCCCTACAGGAACGATCACATTTTGTGCAATAACGACATTTGCGTCTTTACAAATGAAATGTGCACACATACTGAAGAGACAATAAATAATGTTAAGCTGACACAGACAAGCACTCCTGCCACCTCTAAAAACGTACACGAACTCGCAACATGCAGCTGCTCACAGCCTTGGTTCCTTGGGCAACGTGAGCGCTTTAAAGGAGCACTGACACAGCGCTTTGAAGGTGGGATAACATACGAGTGACAATCGTGTGGACACACACGCATCAACTACGAGATACCAGCAGGCAATATAGCCTAGACCATACATGAAATTAATTTTGAAGTGCATGTCATGCCACCATACGCGAAACCTTGGTTTTTGTGCAAACATTCAACAACCACTCGCGTCACGAGTTTGTGTTGGCTGCCACGATACTTGCAAGCGCTCTCTCCTAGCAGACCTTTTCAACAGAAAGAGGGGGCAGACCTGCCCCGGCCGTGCATTTCTATGCAAAGTCATGCATAATTACAACAACCAGAAAACCTTTATTGAAAAGAGTTGTCAGTGAAGTCCTCATGTGCACGCGGTTTTGTGTGCTCACATAGCCAGCTCTGTTTACATGAAAACCACTCTGGGTACCCCCTCACTCGGTGCTTTTTGAAATTGAAACTGCGAGCGGGTGCTATAAAATTGTCTCCAATTAATCACATGCTGCGCGCTCCAGCGTACAAGCTTCCAGCTGTGGTAAGTGGACCGTTAGCTACTTAACGCAACAAAAATAAGCAGAAGCAAAATTTTTTGTCAGTTCTTTTTTAAAGGAGCACTGACACATTAATTTTGCACCTCTTTTTTTTGGCGATAGGTAGGTTATGACCGACTTTTCACGGCTGAAAACCTCGATTGCGCGAGTGCGCGACGGTTATTTACTTGAAGACACTTTCAGAGTGCCCAGTCGCAGTTTCAGTTTCAAGCAACATCAAACTAGGCAGGAGCAGTTCCGGTGGCTAGGTGAACACAGCTGGCCACATGACCACGTGAAACTATGACATGGGTGCTGTGCACGAGAGCGCATGCCGCTTTGACCCGCCAACACATACTCGCGACGAAGGTTTGTCTACACTGAACTGCATTGATGTCAGTGTTGCGAGGTGCTCTGCATCTCGTGCAGTCGCGTGGCATGCACTTTAAAACTGATCTTAAATATGATATTTTGTCAATTTTGTGTATCCCTCCAAGTAAATCTATCCCACTCACTTTCTCGTCCTAAATATTTTGTGTCAGCACTCCTTCAAGTGCCGTCAGCCGTTACACTGCTGCTCCTACTTGGCCATTTCATAACTTGTGCTCAAATCAAGCCGCAAGTTTAAGGCACTTCTCCGATAATATGTGTTCAACAGCGCTACGTTTTGGCACCGCTGCCTGTGGGGACCCACAGAACCGTGCAGAAAACCGCGCTCATGCCGAGCTCGTCTCCGCCTTGCAAAACTTCTTGCTTGAGAACATACCTTCCTTGAGAAGGATGGAACAAGTGACCCGCAGAGGGAGCCTTCATCGATTGGACTTTCTCGGCTCCAACGGCACTGCTCCTGCCAGGCAAGTCCAGACGGTGTCGCCTGGCAGGCTCGGAACACGATGCACTGGGTTCCACTGAAGCAGCCGCCCGGCCGTTCTCATCAATTGCGGTATTTCTAACAGGTGCACTGACAGCACGGCTCGAGACGTGTCTGTCGCCCTCTTGGGCACTGCTACAGCTCTGCAGAGAGAAACGCTGCATCCCTTTTGCACAAACGCTGCCGCGTTGGTTTCCCTCTATCGCACGGTTTCTAGAGTTGGCGAGGTTACTGAGACTGCGACTGAGTGCGGCTGCGCTGGGCACTACGATTTCTCTAGGAAGCGGTGCCTCTGTTCGTACGTCTGATGCGGGTGGCTTCTCTAGAGCTGCGTGGAGTGCACCAGTGGAAGCACTGCTTGCACGACTGCCAACGAGACGAGGAGGAGCCGGATGATCCCTTTCAATGTCAGCGTTTGTTCCTCGTTGCACCATCCTCTCATTGGTATCGGTGGGCCTATTTGCAGAGAACTTCTGTGTAGCTCGAGATGACGCTACAGCCTTCTTCAATGCTTGTTGCTGTGTCCGTAGGTCAAATTCTAGCAATTTGTTAGGCACAGTGTCTGAAATCTCAGCATTGGCCATAGAAACGTTTTGAGTCAAAGGAATTAGTGGTTCATTTGGAATAGACATGACGTGCTTGCCGATATTCTCATCATCACAGTCACTGCTGCATAACGGGCTTTCACAAACGCTAACAGTGCTTTCGTCCATAAAATCAACAGGACTGTGAGTGGCCAAGTAGCAAGCAATTTCTTCGGCCTGTTCCACCAGCTTGTCTGACACACTGGTGGCCTGCATGGATTTCTCTGTCGGGCTTTCTGAGGGCATATCTGGTCCAGGGTTTCTGTCATCTGTTAGATGAATAAGCTCTGTGATGTCTGCGGGATCACGATCGGTTGATTTCTCGAGACTCTCTGTTCTCGCAGATGCCAGGCTTGTGGGAACATGACCAACATTCTGCTCTTCTGCCTCCAATTTCTCACACGAATCAGGAAAATGAAAACGAAACTTGGCTTTAGATTTCGATTTACTGTCTGCTGCCAACATTGTTGTAAGGCTGATGGAATTTGGGCCCTGCAACTCTGACTCGGCAAAAACAGCGGTTGCAGTCGGCAATGTTTCCACTGTGTCAACAACACACAGGGCCTCACACTCCTTTCCCCTTCCTATTCCCACTGTAGTCTGAAATTTGTGTTCGCTGCCAAGTACAGCCACCGACTCGAGTTCGTCTATAATGCCAACGGTTGTTGTAGACTGCGATTTCTGTCCACCTATAATTTTCTTTACTGCAGGAGCAACAGTTCTGGATTGCGATTTGCACCCCACATGAATGGCGGGTGCAGACTGAGGCTCTGGAACGGCAACTAATACCTTAAGCTTCTGCTGCGTGGAAACGGTAGTTAAATCTGGTTTCATAGCAGTGACTGCTGCAGACTGTGGCTTTTTTGCTGCTTGAGCAGCATTTCTAGACTGAAATTCTGCACCGAGATCAGCGAAAGTCGTGGGCTGCAACTTCTGCTTCTTGACCACAGTGGTTGCAGTCTTCAAATCTACGCCACTGATGGTCATGTAGTGCGATTCCTGCGCAACTCTCGGAGCTATAACCATCTTAGGCTCAATAATGATATCTCTGAGAGTCACCGAACCTGGCTCTTGCACCATGGCAGCAGCAGTTGATGATTCTGTTTTACATGCTTTTGGAGCAGCAGTGATAGTGAGAGTGCTTGCTAGAACATCAGATAATGCCTGAAGCTGTGGCTCTTTCATCATGGCAGACTGTGATTCTCGTGCTGCTCCAGAAGCTCTTACAGAGTCCATGTCACCATCAACAACAGTCCCAGACTGTGGTTTCCGCTTCATAGAAGTAGCCATTACGGACTGTAATCCCGTGGCCGCAGTAGCTGTAAATCGTGATTCTTCTACTTCTGGATGAGTGGTCATAATCTGCACATCTGCTGCATCAGGCAGTGTGGACTGTGGTGATTTTCTCACAGTAGCAGTAGTTGTTGGGCTTGACTCGATGGTGGCAGAAGCGGTGTGTGGTACAGCCTGTGCTGCTACAGCAGCAGTTATGGACTTGGTTTTTACTGCAACCTTCCCTAAAGCCATAGATTGTGGCGTCTGAATCATGGCATCACTTGTGATGCACCGTGCTTCTTGAGTTGTTACGGCTGCAGTCACAGACTGAGACTTCACAGTGACATCAGCAACAGTCACAGACTGTGGCCCCTGCTTTATAGAAGTAGCAGTTGCAGACGCTAATCCTGAGACAGCAGAACATGTGGACTGTGATTTTTGTCCTTCTAGAGCAGTGGTCACGACCTGCACTTCTGCTGCCACATAGGGTAGTGCCGACTGTATCGCTTCCATTGTGGAAGTAGTAGTTGTAGAATGTAACTCAGTGGTGGCAGAAGCAGTGGATGGCACAGCCTGTGCTGCTACAGCAGCCGTTATAGATTCCGCTTCTGCTGCAACTTTGGCTAAAGCCATGAAGTCTGGCTCCTTAATTATGGCATCACTAGTAGTGCGCTGTGATTCTTGTGCTATTCCAGCTGCTGTCACGAATTGAGACTCCACAATGGCATCGGGAATAGTCACTGACTGTGGCTTCTGCTTTATAGAAGTAGCAGTTGCAGACGCTAATCCTGTAACAGCAGCAAATGCGGACGGTGATTGTTGCACTTCTGAAGCAGTGGTCACGACCAGCACTTCTGCTGCGACATCGGGTAGTGCAGGCTGTATCGCTTCCATCGTGGAAGAAGTAGTTGTAGAATGTAACTCAGTGGTGGCAGAAGCAGTGGATGGCACAGCCTGTGCTGCTACAGCAGCCGTTATAGATTCCGCTTCTGCTGCAACTTTGGCTAAAGCCATGAAGTCTGGCTCCTTAATCATGGCATCACTAGTAGTGCGCTGTGATTCTTGTGCTATTCCAGCTGCTGTCACGAATTGAGACTCCACAATGGCCTCGGGAATAGTCACTGACTGTGGCTTCTGCTTTATAGAAGTAGCAGTTGCAGACGCTAATCCTGAGACAGCAGCACATGTGGACTGTGATTTTTGTCCTTCTAGAGCAGTGGTCACGACCTGCACTTCTGCTGCCACATAGGGTAGTGCCGACTGTATCACTTCCATCGTGAAAGAAGTAGTTGTAGAATGTAACTCGGTGGTGGCAGAAGCAGTGGATGGCACAGCCTGTGCTGCTACAGCAGCCGTTACAGATTCCGTTTCTGCTGCAACTTTGGCTAAAGCCATGAAGTTAGGCTCCTGAATCATGGCATCACTAGCAGTGCGCTGTGATTCTTGTGCTGTTCCAGCTGCTGTCACGAACTGAGACTCCACAATGGCATCAGGAATAGTCACAGACTGTGGCTTCTGCTTTATAGAAGTAGCAGTTGCAGACTGTAATCCTGTAACAGCAGCAAACGCGGACGGTGATTGTTGCACTTCTGAAGCAGTAGTCACGACCAGCACTTCTGCTGCGACATCGGGTAGTGCAGGCTGTATCGCTTCCATCGTGGAAGAAGTAGTTGTAGAATGTAACTCGGTGGTGGCAGAAGCAGTGGATGGCACAGCCTGTGCTGCTACAGCAGCCGTTATAGATTCCGCTTCTGCTGCAACTTTGGCTAAAGCCATGAAGTCTGGCACCTTAATCATGGCATCAGTAGTAGTGCGCTGTGATTCTTGTGCTGTTCCAGCTGCTGTCACGAACTGAGACTCCACAATGGCATCAGAAATAGTCACAGACTGTGGCTTCTGCTTTATAGAAGTAGCAGTTGCAGACTGTAATTCTGCAAGAGCAGCAAATGTGGACGGTGATTTCTGCACTTCTGAAGCAGTGGTCATGACCAGCACTTGTGTTGAAACATCGGGCAGTGCAGACTGTATCGCTTCCATCGTGGAAGAAGTAGTTGTAGAATGTAACTCGGTGGTGGCAAAAGCAGTGGATGGCACAGCCTGTGCTGCTACAGCAGCCATTATAGATTCCGTTTCTGCTGCAACTTTGCCTAAAGCCATGAAGTCATGCTCCTGAATAATGGCATCACTAGTAGTGCGCTGTGATTCTTGTGCTGTTCCAGCTGCTGTCACAAACTGAGACTCCACAATGGCATCGGGAATAGTCACGGACTGTGGCTTCTGCTTTATAGAAGTAGCAGTTGCAGACTGTAATCCTGTAAGAGCAGCAAATGTGGACTGTGATTTTCGCACTTCTGCTGCAATATCGGGTAGCGCTGACTGTAGTGCTTCCATCACGGATGAAGTAGTTGTAGACAGTAACTCTGTGGTGGTAGAAACAGTGGACAGGTCAGCCTTTGCTGCTCCAGTGGCTGGTGTGGACTCTGTTTCTACCGGAGTATTCACTAAATCCATGGACTCCGGCTCCTGAGACATGGCAGCACCAGTTGTGCACTGTGATCCGTTTGCTGTTCCAGCTGCTTCTGTTGACCGAGACTCCACACCCTGATCAGCAAAGGTAGCTGTGGACTGTGATTCACAGCTACCTTTGCTGTGTTGATCACAGTCCACAGCTGCCCCACTGGCAGCTGTGGACTGTGATTTTCGTGCTACTCCAGCAGACATCATTGACAAAGTTTGAGCTGCGATATCAGCTGAAGCAACAGAATGCAGTTCCTGCACCAGTGCGCTGTTAATAGCGGTCTCTAATTTCTGGGTTTCTCCATCAGTTTCCACGGCCGGAGGCTCGGAACTGACATTTTCGAAAGCCATGCATAGCGACTCCTGCACCATTATAGCAGTACCTGTGGGCTGTAATTCCTGTGTTACTTCAGCAATCTTGGACTCAGTTTCTGCTGTGACATTAGCTGAAGTAGTACAGTGGGATTCCTCTGCGCCTGAGGCAGTAATAGCGGTCCACGATTTCTGCACTAGTTTGTCGATTGCCACAGGCTGAGACTGCAAATTGACATCACAGTCAAAAGTTGTGGATTGCAATGCCTGCACTACAGAAGCAGCACATGTGCACTGTGATCCTTGTCCTACTCCAGCAGTCATCATTGGCTGAGTTTCTGCCCCAACATCAGCTAGAGTCACAGACTGGGATTTCCGTGCAATGGTGGCACTAATGGTAGAGTGCAAATTCTGTGCTTCTTCAGTCCCCACAGGCTTAGATTTCGAAGTGGCATCCGCAGAACTCAAAGACTGCAACTCCTGCCCCATGATAGAAGTAGCTACGGGCTGCGATTCCTGTGCTACTCCACCAGCCATTAAACACTGAGCTTCTGCTGTAACAGCAGCAGAAGTCATAGAATGTTGTTGCTGAATAATTGTGGTAGTTGTAGTGGACTGCAATTTCGTTGCTTCTTCATTCGTTTTCACAGGCTGAGACACCGAACTGTCATCCACAGGAGTCATGGACCGTTGCTCCTGCACCATAGCAATAAGTGCACTGGCAGTCATTGACTGCAATTTGTGTGCTGCTCCAGAAGGTGTTACTGAATGACACTCGACACCTACATCGGCAGAAGTCTCGCACTTCGACTCCTGCCCCACAACTGGAGTAGTTGGAGGCTGCAACTCCTGCGCGGCTGCAGCTGTTGTGGATTGAGGTTCTTCTGCAACGCCAGCTGATGTCAAAGATTGCGGCTCCTGCATCACAGTGGCACAAGTGGCGGACTGCGATTTCCGCTTTTTTCTGGAAGCTGTCATAGACCACGGCTTCTGTCTCACACCAGTTGTCGATGTGCTGGCTTGCTCAAGGTTGGCACCTGAAGTGCACTGTTTGGGCGAACGACGAAATGCGTTGGCCGGACTGCCATTTGTGCTTTTCAAGGGTTGCAACACGTTGATCGGGACAGCGTCTAGCCTTAGTCCTAAAATGCGATGCTTCATTGACACAAAGTGCTTCTTTGAGTCGAAGTGCTTGAAGCACACACGTGGACTTAGCGGCCTGTTGATACTATCGTCAATGGGCACATGCCGCAGCCACTCGGAATAAAGTTCCGCTTCGTTCGTTTTGTCAGGGAGTGCAAACAGC
The DNA here is from genome assembly GCF_043290135.1 of Rhipicephalus microplus. Taxonomy (NCBI): domain Eukaryota; kingdom Metazoa; phylum Arthropoda; class Arachnida; order Ixodida; family Ixodidae; genus Rhipicephalus; species Rhipicephalus microplus. The sequence continues at coordinate 9,744,677 of NC_134707.1, forward strand.
CAAAGGCCGGTGGGGCTCTGTGCTTCGTCGGCATGCGGGCATCCCGTCACGGAGCACTTTTCACGCAGCCTTTTGCAACTGCAGTGAAAGAAAAAGAAATGGGGGAAAGTAAGCCACAGGTTGATAGATGCATACATACACTTTTCTCCTGTTAATGGGACACAACATACTATAATTATTTTTGTACTTATGAGCAAATTACCTATTGAAAACACAAAAAGTGCTGCTTTTGCTACAAGATGACGCTACGTCAGTCAGAAAATGCGCAAAAAGAATATACAGATGGCCAACTCGCTATGATGTCATAGACTTTGAGCAGGCCTGCTGAAGCCCATAAAATCCTTTATACGTTGAAACTAATTACACTGTGTTCTAAAGCAGGCAGCGGAATGGAAATTTCTGGAAGTTTCGTTGGGACCGTATGCTCACACCAATATCTTTAAATGAGTGACATCCCATTGACATTCAGATGCATGGTTTTCTGCACAAAAGTCAGAAAATTAAACTGACTTTCGTTTTCTCTTGTAATAAAGATGTAATTCTGATATTAAAAGCAATAACGCTCTCAAACAATTCATCAGTCCAAATGCTGTCTCACTTTGGGGTCCCTATGATGCAACACAAGGGCAGTCCACACTTTCTCACTTAGGCAAACTGCATGACTTCTTAGATTTTCAACAGGTTTTTAATACAATATCTTTCAAACACGCATGTGAAATGCGCTGAAATCGCTTCCACAAGCACTCACAGGTAGGGCTATGGCAATGAAAGCAGTGCACAAACAAGTATGCCTCAACAGCCGCACAACAAAAAGAATTGTAAGAGGGCAAGGCAGCACAAAATTGAGATAGACACAAAATGAAAAAGGTACGACTTGAATGTTGACTTACAACTGACTTTATTTTAATAATAATAGGGCTGTTTGTGGCCACCTAGGCCATTATTGATAGGAATGTGGATGCAAGCCAATCTTTTCTAAAACAACAGTAATAGAGACAAACAAAGATAATAAGACTAGAGAGGTAAGTAAAGTGGCACAAATAGAACATATCGAGGCTAACTGTGTCAGCATGCCATCTGCAGCTTTTTTTCAAAAAGAATTTGATTTTTTGAAATATAGGTGATAAGTACAGTACGTGTTTGTGGTGCCTGGCAGTGACGCATATCGACAGGTGGTACGGCCATCATATCACGTTATTTCTTCATATTTTTTTACTGTCCAGGTATGTATGTGCCCACATGTCACAAAATAAAGTCAGTTGCAAGTCAGCGCTTGGGCCGTGCCTTCTTTATCTTGTATGCGTCTGAATTATGTGCTGTTTTCCCTCTTATAAGCATGGACCAACTCAACCGAGCCGCAACCCTAGCAAACAAAGAATTATCAATCTCCAATAAAGCTGTCCTCGCTAACCAAGCAAAGTTTTACATGAATGCATAAGGAACCCTGGAAGTTCTTTTCGTTGTTGTTGTCTTTATATTAGTGTGCCCTGCTCGGCCAAAAATGCCACAACAGCAAAAGCCCAAGATGTATGTAAACTTACACAGGTCTTCTAAATTGTGGTGCAAAGATCCTTGTTTCACGGTAAGGTTCTTCAACTTGCCTCTCTGCCTGCTGGGTGGAGTTCGAGCTCGTCATGACCGTCTTGGGTGTTTCCTTGCAACCTTTCACAGCTTGTGTGTTCCTTTCTTCTTCACAAGGTTTGTGAATCACAGAAACGCTGCCTCGCCAGACCTTTTTCTTAGGTCTGCCGGGTCCTCTACCTTTCTTCTTCTTAGGCTGTCTCGACAACGCGTTTTGACCAGATTCAGCATTTGACCTTAGCGTGGTCTTTTGTGGCATCCCTGTGGACGACCTCGGCCATTTTGTATTCTCTTCCCAAGTTGGGTCGTTGGAGTCGTCGGTGTCCGACTCCAAAAGACGTTCCCGCAGAATTCCACTGGACAAGTTGAGTAACTTTGCCTTTTCTTTGTAATCCGGGTCGTCAACGTCGGTTGAGTCTTCGGTATCCGACTTTAGCATGAGCTTCGGTGGCACCCTATGAGCAGATCTCAGCAACCTTGCCTTTTTGCTGTGGGGTGGATTATTTGAATCACTGGACTCTTTCTGATCTGATTTCAGCTTAGGGTCCTGTAGTAACTTGTCATGTGATCTATATATTGTTTCCTTTAGGTTGCATGCTGTATCGTCAGGAACATTAGAATCTTCAGCCTCTAAATTGAGCACAGGCTCTCGTAGCACCTTAGAGCGCGACTGTCGCAACTTTGCCTTTTTGCTGCAGGTTGCATCGTCTACATTAGATTTTTCAGGAGTTGAATTAAGCACAGATTTCCGTGATGCTTTTCCAGGTGAGTTCTGCAAGTTTGACTTCCTGTGACAGGCTGCGTCATCGTCACCAGAGCTTTGAATGCCCACCTTAGTCACTCGTCGACGTAGCACCCGATTAGTCTTGCACAACTGTGGCTTACTCTTCTGGGCTGGATTTTCAACTTTAACAGGACTTTCAGAGCTTGACCTAAGTAGGGGTTTCTGTGATACTTTTCCAAGTGATTCTTGCAGCTTGGCCTTCTCGTTAGTCGTATTGCAAACTTCATCACAGCTATGAGTGTTTGGCTTCAGTGCACCTTGTCCCAACAAGTTGTTAGGTGGTGACGTTTTTAACGTTGCCTTCTTTGTGCTACTACGGGCAGAGTCACGAAGATTGTCACCAGTATCTCTATGATGACTGTTGAGTTTTTGGGACACCTTCCCAGATGACTGCTGCGACTTGGCTTCCTCACTGGCCACATCGCCAACTTCATCGCGCTTTGTAGCGTTCGACTCACGCACAGGCTTTCCCGACACCCTATCAGGGGGCAATATTTGCAACTTTGCCTTGTTTGTGCTGCTACAGGCTTGGTCACGAACATTATCACCAGCGTCGTTAAGATGACTGCCCGGTTTTTGTAATGTCTTCCTGCGTGATTGCCGCAAATTTACCTTCTCACTGGCCATAACACCAACTTCATCGCGGCTTGCAGCATTTGACTTGGGTGCACTTTTCCTTGACGCCCTCTCAGGTGGTGATGTTTGCAACTTTGCCTTCTTTGTGGTGCTCTGGGCCAGGTCACAAACACTGTCACGAGTGTCCTTAAGATGACTCTTGGGTTTCCGTGATGCCTTCCTGGGTGATTGCTGTAACCTGGCCTTCTCAGTGGCTTCACCAACTTCGTCCTGATTTCCAGAATTCGATTCAGGTGCAGGCTCTACTAACGATCTTTTAGATGGCGATATTTGAAACTTTACCTTCTTCATGCTGTTGTGGATCACGTCACAAACACTGTCGCCAGTGTCTTTAAAATGACTGTCTCCCGTCACCTTGAGGAGGCTCTGAGCACGACCACCACCAGCGAGTCGAGGCATCTTTCGTTGATGTTGTGGGCTTGAAGGATGAGATGCAACACTCTGCCTGGAAGGGTCTCTGCTGCTCACAGGATGGGAGCGCTTCCTGGGGGAACTGTGTGCGAGGCTTGGTAGCTCCATTTTGGCACTTGCAAGCTGTGCTGCTTGTCTCGGAACTTTCGCTAGTGAGGGAAAAAAAAGTGTTCAAAATGTGAGACACGAGTTTAGTAGTAAACACATTGAAATCATAGCAGACTGATTTAAAAAGAGAGATAATAGGTTCATGGCAAACAAAATGTTTTCAAAACATTGCTGCATGAATTATAGTCCAATTTTTGGAGGAACAAGAATATCACAAAAGTACTAGAGATGATAAAAACTTCTTTGGCATTACTATCAATTAATGTTCTTGACTACATGCTAGCAGAGTTCTTAATAAGGCTTGACCATTGAATGGAACACTGCACTTAAAAGAGGCTTTGCAAGCGACACATGATCGGCTGGGAGAAAATCTTCGCGAATTTTTTTTATTGTGAGTGAAAATTTCATTTGTGTGCATACTTGTGTTTCGTAAACTTTTGTGTTGAGTAGACACTTTTTGCCTTTTTGAGGGTGGGGGGGTAGATGAGTGCTCTATGCATTCTTACAGTCTTGTGCATGCTCTATACTCTGCGAGGGCAACTGTTATGCAAGAGAAGAGAAATAGCAGGAGCATACCACTCGCCCGACCCTCTCTTCATATTCATTACCAAGATATATAAATTGAAACAGGTTGTTGAACAAGCAGGAGTTGACTCGGCGAACGAGAGCTTTATTTAGTGCAAGGGCTAACTGAACGCAAGCCTGCGATCGCAGCAAGTCTTCTTCCTTTTCTATACTCGAGCTCCATGCCCACTGCCCTCGTTACAATCACCCCCGGGCGACGAGGGAGCCATCCTGGCGATCTAAGGACAAGTGTACACAGAAGAATCATTGTATGGCTTGAGCCGAGAGATGTGTACGATTTCTTGTCCCCGACGGCGCTTGTCCGGAGATGCATCCAGCGGCTCGACAATGCAGTTGACTGGGGATGTTTGGCGTACGACTCGATAAGGGCCATGGTACCTGGACGAAAGCTTGTGGGATAGTCCTGGAGGAGTAGAAGGAATCCATAGCCACACCAGTGAGTTCGGAGAAAAGCTCATAGGCGTGGTTTACGCTTCGTGGCGATGTTTTTGGCGCGTCTGGTCATGTGACGTGAACGCACGAGCAAGCTTCCGACATTCTTCAGCGTGTGCTGCTGCTCGAGAAACGGTAGTCATCTCTGAAGGGTCCGGTCGATAAGGAAGAATGGTATCCATTGTTGGTGATGGCTCGCGTCCATAAAGAAGAAAGAAAGGCGAAAATCCAGTGGTGCTTTGGTGCTTTGCGTTGCAGTGTTGTAAGCATATGTCATAGTCGCCATCATTTAACGTAGAAACTTTCATGCCTGCTGTCACCTTCTTCGAAGAAGGCATTTCATCTATAATCCACAAATTAAAACTTTCTTCATCAGCTGGTATGGATTCCATCAACTCGAAACTCCTCAAGAATGTGAAATCGACTTGCGCAGCATACTTATGTCTTATCTTCTCACAGTCACTCACCTCAGGAATCATGCCGGATGATTGGAAAACAGGCAAGGTCGTTCCAGTCTACAAATCAGGTAACAGAAACTCACCCTTGAACTACCGCCCCATCTCATTAACCAGCGTGCCTTGTAAGATCATGGAACACGTCATCTACTCACAAATCTTCAATTTTTTGGACTCCAACGAATTTTTTCATCCTTCACAGCACGGATTTCGAAAGGGCCTTTCTTGCGAAACCCAATTAGCACAATTCGTTCATGACCTACAGACTAATCTCGACTGTAATATCCAAACCGACTCAATATTCCTTGATTTTGCAAAAGCTTTCGACAAGGTTCCTCACCAGCGTCTGTTACTGAAACTTTCAAAACTAAACTTGCATCCTAACATTTTCAGGTGGCTTGAGGAGTTTCTAACTAACCGCTCACAATCTGTCTATCTTAACGGCCACCTGTCTAAACCACTCCCAGTCACCTCAGGCGTCCCACAAGGGTCTGTTCTCGGTCCTCTCCTATTCCTAATATATATTAATGACTTACCCTTGCATGTTTCCTGTAACATTCGCATGTTCGCTGACGATTGCGTAATCTATCATACTATTACTAATTGTCATGACCATCACATCCTTCAGAGCAACCTTAACAATATAATAAACTGGTGTAATATTTGGCTAATGACTCTCAACCCCACTAAATGCAAACTCTTGTCCTTCTCTCGTCGTCACAATCCCTCTCGCTTTCAGTATTCTATTTCTAAATCATGTATCGAATTAGTGGAATCGTATAAATATCTAGGAGTCACCCTTTGTTCTAATTTATCATGGCGCGCCCATATTACAAACATCATTTCAGCATCGAACAAAACACTGGGTTTTCTTAAACGCCACCTTCGCCTTTCCCCACCACATGTTAAATTACTCGCGTATAAATCGCTTATAAGACCAAAATTAGAATACGCATCTGCCATCTGGAGCCCCCATCAAGCATACCTAATCACTGCCTTGGAAGGTGTTCAAAATCGGGCCACCCGTTTCATCCATTCCTCATATTCATATGACATCAGCATTTCACCATTGAAACATGAATCTGGCCTATCACTCCTTTCTTATCGTCGCCGCATTGCTAGCCTAACCCTTTATCATAAGTTTTTTTATTCTTCACTCAATCAAGCCCCTTATATAACAGCCGCCTCACGCATTTCCCACCGCACCAGTCATTCACTTCAAGTTGCCCGCCCGCCATCACGCACCACTACGTTTGCTGCTTCGTTTTTCCTCAGAGCAGCTTCAGACTGGAACGGCCTGCCCTACGACATTGTCACAATTGCCTCATCATCTACCTTCCTGGAACGCCTCACCGATCATCTGCCATGTTAATTCAATTTTAACTGTTTGTTTGCAATGTTAATTGAATCTCCGCTGTTTTGAATTGTAAACCCACCCCTTATGTAACACCCCCTGAATGGGGGCCTTTAAGGAAATAAAACTGAAAACTGAACTGAACTGAAAAGGCAGTATGTTATCCTAATTTGACTGGCCGGATGAAGCGTACATGGCCAGCATATCCCCAAGTGTACGATTAAAACGCTCTGTCATCCCATTAGTTTGCGGGTGATAGGCTGTGGTAGTGCGGTTTTCCGCACTACCAGTAGTGCAGGTAGGCTGTGGCAGGCACGTTTTCCCTTTCAGACCTCGCAAGATGTTATCCATCATCCTTTTGAAAATGGCAGGCGCATTGCAGAGGCCAAAGGGCAAAACGGTGAATTCATACAGTCCATTCGGTATTACAAAGGCTGTCTTCGGGCGGTCACCCTTTGCCATGAGCACCTGCCAGTAGCCGGAGCAAAAATCTAATGAAGAAAAGAACTCTGCTCCTTGTAGGCAGTCCAAAGCATCATTGATGCGCGGTAGAGGGTATATGTCTTTGCGCGTTATCTTGTTGAGCCGGCGGTAGTCAACGCAGAACTGGATGGACCCGTCTTTTTTTTTAACGACAACAACCGGTGAAGCCCAGGGACTGTTGGAGGGCTCGATGATGCCACGTTTCAACATGTCGTCCACTTGTTCGTCGATGACACGGCGTTCAGCAGATGACACACGGTACGGACGCTGTCTTAGCGGGGCTTGTTGACCGGTGTCAATACGATGAATACACAGAGGTTCCGGTGTCAATACGATGTCAATACGCAGAGGTTCGGCCTAAGCCTGACTGGTCACGATCGAATGAAGATCGAAAGCGGAGTAGAAGATTTATAATCTCTTCGCGCTGAGTTGGTGCGAGCTCAGAGTCGATGGCATCCGAGAAGACGTCCAGAACATCATTAGGCGCGTTGGTAGGAGTGACAGCACAAATTGGGTGCGAAACCGTAGAATCGGGTATAGTAGCCGGATGAATGCACTCGTAAAATTCGTAGCTTCCCAGGCATTCTCCACGTAGTAGGGATGACGGGCTGTCCGAGGGATTGCACACATAAATGGCAGCGTGACCGTTGCGAAAACGACGACGGCAAACGAAAGCATGATCGATATTTCGACGGCACGCAGATGGGACCGATGGCATAAACAACACAGGCGATTTCCGAAGGAAGGCACACGACACCGAGACAACAACAGCTGAGAAAGGCGCAATGTCAACATCAGAAGCAGCAAACACTCTACACGAAGCTCCATTGTCGGGGTCATAGCACGGCGCAGATAACGCGAGTTCGGAACGAGCACAGTCAACCAAAGCAGAATTTGAGGGAAGAAAGTCCCACCCAAGGATAACGTCATGCGAAGAACGCAATAAAACTACAAATGGGACGACGTACATCGCACCTTGAATGACGACTCGTGCAGTGCAAAAAGCTGAAGGCTGAATATGATGGGACGTAGCTGACTGCAAAGATAGGTCGGTAAGTTGTGTGGTCACTGTCTTCAAGTTTCGGCACAGTTTCTCACTAATTACAGATACGGCAGCTCCAGTGTCAACAAGTCCGTGCACCTTAATGCTATTAATATAGAGTTCGATTTCATTAGGGGGACAGCAGATAGTCTTGAAATTTTCACTGCCAACGCAGTTCTTGCCTCCGGAACTCCGCCCGTCAGTTTTCCCCTTGCGGTGGGCTGTTGCGACGTAACATTGGAGAAATTGATCGACGACGAGGAGAAGGTGAACGGCTTGAGTCGGATGGTCGGCGACCGGGACGTACGTCTAGAGGTGGATCGGCAGGAACGGGATATCGCGGCTGAGTGGGCATGGTAGGCATGTAATGTTATAAGAAGGGAAGCTGCGACGATGGCAGTGACGAGCTACGTGGCCTGGGATGCCACACGATAAACATATCGGCCGATTATCCGGAGTGCGCCATTGGCTGACGGTAGGGGCACTGTTCGCTGAATAAGGTACCGTAAATGGTCGTGCAGGCGGTGGCGTCATATAAACGTTCCGACCTGTTTCGTGTACAGCCGGAGACGGGACGGTCAGTGAGCGGGAAGGTGGCATCGAAGAATAAACGTGGCGAGTAGCTTCGTAGATGGCCGGAGACGCTGGCGCACGTGGCCGAGCAACTGTGGCTGGATACGTTAGTGGTGCAGTCACAGTTGGTGGAGCCTAAGCTGGCGGCAATGCTTCGGCAACTTGCGATTGAATGACCTGGCGAAGCGAAGGCGACAAGGGTGCCATCGGCTCGGTAGTTTTTGTGATTATAGATAGCTGCCAGGCGACCTCTTCACGTATGAATTGCTTTATGAATGGCATCAACGCAGAGTGGTCGGCCGTGTCATGGTGATAGACGAGGGATGAGATGTCCGCGGTGTCTTGAGCAGCGCAACGTGTAGAAGCGCGCTGCCTACGCAGCTCATCATAGCTTTGGCAGAGCTGAATCACCTCGGCGACCGTCTGGGGACTCTTCGCAGCAAGCATTTGGAATGCATCGTCGTCGATTCCTTTCATGATGTTCTTGATCTTGCCTGCCTCGTCCAGAGTCGAATCGACGAGCTTGCAAAGAAAGAGCACATCTTCGACATAGCTCGTGAAAGTTTCATCTGCTCTCTGTACTCTGCCCTGCAAGCGCTGTTCAGCACGAAGGCGGCGGACAGCAGGACAGCCAAAGACTTCCGAGAGGGTTTTTGCCAATTCCGACCAGGTACTGTAATCACTTTGATGATTCCTGTACCATAGTTTTGCCACGTCGGTCAGGTAAACATTCACATTTGTTCCACTTATTGTACGCGCTCACCAGTTCATACTTGGCAATCCAGTTGTCCACATCTTGGTCCTCTGTGCCACCAAATATGGGGGGGTCGCGCTGCCGGAGAGCGCCAGCGCAGAAGACAGGCGCAGGTGCGAGATCTGGAGTAGCGGGCTGAGATGGCCCCGGATCAGTCACTGTAGACGGTCGTTGAAGTGTGCGGCTGCGAAGTTCCAGGGTGAGGACCAGATGTACCCAGCACCTCTACCACTTGAAACGGGTTGTTGAACAAGCAGGAGTTTACTCGGCGAACGAGAGCTTTATTTAGTGCAAGGGCTAACTGAACGCAAGCCTGCGATCACAGCAAGTCTTCTTCCTTTTCTATACTCGAGCTCCATGCCCACTGCCCTCGTTACAAAATAAGTAAATAAAACAAGAGAGAGAGAAATAGTGCGAACATGTGACCAAGAAAGGTGATGCCTACCGGTTATGCAACATTAACACGCTGTCTAGTCTTTCCTGATAATAAGGGTTGCAGCGCGAGCACGAATGTGCTAGAAGAAACAGATAAAAGTCGAGGTACGGAAGGCAAAGAGGACAACACGAGCGCTGCCAACTGAATTTTATTATTCGCAGCACACATGATAATATATACAACAAGCAACATTTGAACAGCGCACGTGAGCAACGTGACATATTCTGGGGAATGTTCTGATAAAAAGAAGGTACAAAAATGGCTAACCCTTATCTAAAAGCGCAAACTCTTTGTCCTCTTTGCCTTCCGTACCTCGACTTTCATCTCTTTCTTCTAGCACATTCGTGCTCGCACTGCAACCCTTATCATGAAAACAAACCAACTAGCCCAAATCGCCATTCTTCTACTAGTCTTTCCATAGATGGGTCTGCCAGAGGCTCTTTTATTGATAATGACAACCTTCATTGTCCACTCATCGGTCTCATGAAGCTAGAATTAAGTCTATATGGATTTCCTGAACAGCTTCCCAGTTGTAAATTACTAAAACTGGTGGCCCACCCTTACCCTTTCCCCCTGAATTTCACATATTTTTATACTCAGTAGTGATCAGCTACACATGTAGATACACACTCGGGTTCACATAACCGAATGAAACAGCCTTCAGAGCTGCCAAACTACTTTTCTCGTTATTAAACACTATTTACTGATGTTGGCGGTCAAATCATGGCAGTAAACCCCCTCCCCGGCAGCCCCGCGTGGATGCACATCCCTGCAAAAAGTCCTGCGAACGCCCTTGACTACAACTTGTGCGCTTCTGAAGAGCCAGTGGGTCAGAATTGCCATTACGTCAGCTGAACAGTGAGGTTGAGGGACAGAGGTGTGAAATTCATTGGCACATCGAACCAATTTCGGAAAATTATTAGCTTCAAGGCTGAAGAGTAGATAAATTTCTTAAGCAATGATAATGACAGTTTTTATTATTGGATACAGTGATTGTTTGATTATACGCTAATTGTTTGATTAAATATTCCCTGTCTTGTTGTCCTGTAATATTGCTGTGAGCCGTTTATTAGCACTGTGGCCACAGCAATAACAGCCTATGCTTGGAGTCTCAACCAGACGCCTGCCCGCACATAACAGTATTCGTCCCACTTTTTCTTTTCTTAACTTGTACGTTCACAAGCGCTGACCTTTTCTAAATAATACACTATTTTCTTGCCTATTTGCGACTAATAACACTCTGTTTGCCTAAGCAACACAGACATGTATGGTCTCAAGCCTCTTTTCATAAGGCACTTCATATGGTCACCGTGTGTTGAAACATAAGAATCAAGCAAAATCTTTATATTTCAGAATAACTTTCCAGAGTTTTGACATCCTGGAGATCGGTGCCCATATGTTTCTCAACTCCTGCCATCAAACGACAGTTAGAAAAAAAATCTAAGTGGCATATATAAAAGGCATTCTTTGAAAGGAAAATGTTAGATGAGATTTTGTCCCCTTAACGAATATTGTTTTTTTTTTAACCTGGCCTTTACAAGACTAAATTTCATGACTACAGGTGAGTATGACACTCCTGATTTATGCCACTAAGAGTTATGTCCATGATGTGTGCACATAAAATATTCATGCAACAAGAGTTGCATAACTTTAAGTTGCTATTATACACTAATTCCATGTGATGAAGACACTAGAGCATCAGAATAATCAGCAGGTTTGAAAACCCAGTCTTTGGGAAAAGCCTTTTGTCAGCAATTGTGCACTAAACGTATAAGGGTACTTCAGCGTCGCATAAAATGCTGTGCAGAGATTTGTAAAACAGTCAATATCAATGTAATTGTAAACAAGTGCTAAACATCAAGCATTTTGTGGTGATGTTGGTGTGAATACACCAACTATTCTAGGAAATTTATCTGCAGCACTTGATGTCCGCGAAGTCGATCGTACTTCGAAACAAGAGTACAAAGATAGGACAGGTGACTAGGCCCCCGCTTGCGGGGAAATCACAGGGGGAAGTGGGGATCGCGAACCATTTGACGTTGGCGTCGCGTTGTCACGTGACATTCACAATCCCCACTTCTCTCCCGAAAATTTATTTTCCACCTGAGTACCCCCTAAGGTCCTCATAACACTCCAATACCAACAAACCAATGCCAACGAGTACTTCAGTCACTCAGAGACATTTTAATCGAGACCTAACTTCTGGATCGCAATTGCTTCCTTGCTCCATTCTGTGGCTTTCTCAAGCTACACAGGAGGGCCGATCACTTTTTTCTGCCAATCTCAAGCGGCCAGTATTGTCACTGCACGTGGTTAGCTACAATGTCGCATTTACTTTGCCACTGCAGTTGGTAACTCCAGCAACTTCTTCAAACAGCAAACTTAGCGCCTAAATGTCCCATAACAACGTCCACTATATGAGCATTAGTCTCATGCGTTTCAATTATTACATATTATTAGTTTTGTTTACTTCAAATAGAAATCTTCGGATTCAAGTTTTCTAAATTTATTTGTAGAGAATCGTTGCTCAGTATCCTTTTACAAAAACACATAATGATACGCTATGGGAACCAATGGAATAGCCAGGGGGTGACACACCAGGCACATACCCCCCCCCCCCCCCCCCAAGCACGAGTTTTATCTTTACAGCCGCTGTACAATACTTATATGCGATCACCACCCATATCGCGTCCTTTCACATAACTACGGGCTCGGGAAACGTTTTTACGGCAAGCCCGATCTTGGTACTAATGTTCTGCGATTCATATTGATCGACAGACGCAACAAACTTCGCACATGAGCACCGAAGGACAAACAAATTGGCCACACCAACTTCGCCACCGCATCGGCAATGTACCGTGCACAACACATCAGCGTAAAAATTTACGAAAGCCCAGACCATATGTATGAGGTCAATGCACCGTATCACGCGAAAAGTCATTGCTACGATTCGGTTTATCATGCAAAATACACAAATTTGTTGCGGACGCACAACAAGGAAGTGATAGTGCAACCGTTATTAAATACGAGTGTATAGGGGCGATCAGACATTTCCGTTTTAAATTCAGACGACAGGCCAGAAAACAGGGAAAAATAAACTTTTGATGCAGCCTGTTTTTCACAGCCACAAAAGCTTCATTGAAGCGCGATCACGGCATGCTGCGCACAATCGACGTAGCACATTTACCAACGGTGACACGAAAAGCCAACTTTGCGCCCATGTCGTTGCAGTAAATGATGACAATTGGTATTTTACCTGACCTGCGCAGTGAAGGAGCCATAGCGCGGGTTACCGATTTCGACGGTCCAAAACACGGTCGCACGACGAGCACGCAACACCATCGAATCAAACAAAAACGTCAACAAATGCCCACAAAATAAATTCCCGCGACCACACATATGCCGGAGAGCGCGGAACAATGAAGTCACTGTGTGGAGTAATAACGCAGCAAAGGGCTTGAAGCTGGCAGAACACCATCTTACTAGGGGCCACAAAAAACACGCAGAAAAACAAAACCTACGAGCATTCTACCACCATGGGCCAGGCAGGAGGGCATAGAAATAGCTCTGGGGCGCAAATACACTGCACGTACACTGTACCGCAGAGTTTCATTACAGAAAACCTCGTTTCATATTGTTTAAAACTTTATGTAAAACCAAGGAGGATTTAAAAATATTGCTGGAGTGGAAATGGCTGCGCAGAAGTGAAGTTGTTCCTCTGGCAAGATGGCGGCTGTAGCGGCAATCTAGGGGCATTAAAACTGGGCGTTAACCTCGCACGCCCAACAAGTTTACTGTGGGAACTTTTTCGGGTCACATAGTGCTCCAAGTGCGTCTTAGAGTTACTAGTTTTATTTAGTGAGCCTCTAATGGGAGGCAAAGTTCTTTGAAGATTCAGTCATCCATACTCGTTTCTGTATGTTATTTCGTAGGGAACAACTATCTTTTAATATAGAACTAACGCAGCATTTACATAACATATCAAAGCCACTTGATCTTCAAGTGGGCACTATCAGAAAAGAGCATGTTTCCGCCATCTTGGCAAAGGCAAAAGCTGGCTTCACTTCTGCTGGCAAGGCAATGCAGCAGCTTCCACTCCAGCAATTTTTCTTTAATCCTCCTTGTGTAAAACGCGCACCTGAGCTCCTTTATGGAGTGATGAACACAAAATTTAGCTGAAGCCAGCAATTTTATGCAAAGCTGTAAGTTTTGTTGCCATGAAGAAGACGAGACCATTTGTATCTATAGCTTCTTCAAGGCTCCGCAGCTTACCAATTTATCCATTATTTGGATTTTGTTTTCTGGAGTGTGGCCAACACCTCCTCTAGGAAAATGCCTGCCGCATGAGAAAACAAAAAAGCTGCCCATCCTTTCTCTCCTTCATTTTGGAAACGTTCTCGGTCGCTAGCGTCACCTGTGGCGGACGGTGCAACAACGCAAGACTTTGCATAGCCTCCGAAATAGCGGTACAGTTGTAGGTTTCGAACAACTCTCGACTGACGCGCCCCTATGGGCCGCAGATGAAAAACGCTAAGCAGTACCGCCCGTCGCCGTGATGGTCGCGAGCGTCACCGCGCGGAGCTTGTTTAAAACTGAAGGCAGGCCAATTTCGCTGGGGCCTGGGAGCGCGAGCCCTTCCTCAGGCATTTTTCTAGAGGAGGCGTTGGTGTGGCATGTGTTATCTCACCGACGTCGCCGCTTCGCCAGAGCACTATTGTATGGTGGCTAGATCTAGCCACCATAACTATTGGGTGCCACGCGAGTCCCCAGAGTTTAGGGACTTTACTGACTTCACCACAGCCATTTCCTTCTTCCATGACCACAGTATGGTAACCACAGCCTAGCTATAGGGGATTATGGCAGCACTATAATCCTGAAGAACCGATCGAGCTCGACAATTCAGGCCATTGAATGAAGAAACTTGACATTTATACAGGTCTATCCACGTTTAAGAAACAATGCGCCTCATCTCCCCAGTGGCGCAATTGGTTAGCGCACGGTACTTATACGACAGTGCTCGTGAGCTATGCCGGGGTTGTGAGTTCGAGCCTCACCTGGGGAAGGTTTTTTATTATTTTTTAACGATGCTTATTTAATTATTATGCATAAGGCGTTACAGCTGTAGACTGATATCGGAACCACCAGGAAAACAAAAACGGCAATTTCATCGAGCGAATTTACACGTTCAATCGCGGGGATTATGTGTGCAATCAGTTTTTGTTCACTTTGAGAGTTCGCTCGCTCACGCATTTGTAGAGGTGCTCGCGATATACGCTACCGTAGGTAGCTACCTAAAGGTAGCATATACAGTAACTCTAGCTAGGACTAGGACAAATCAGAGTAGGTGTTCTATGGAGTCAGCTGTTTGACAACGAGTCAACGACAGCTGGCTTCGGGGGGGCCAACCGTGCATGCCGGTACCGAACGCCCCGGAAGGGTATAAAATAAAAGTGTTTGCACGTGAACATGCTGGATTGCTGCAAGAACCCAAATGAAAGCAAGCAATGTTCGCCACGACCTCTTTTATCACTGTGTCCTTTTTCCATCGTATAACCACAGAACACCTATATAGACTACCATTTGCTGCTTGGTGACCAACAAATAATTCCGCGTTGGGTATAATCACTGGCATTTCTCTACACACAATGGTCAAATAAGGGCTGGAAGTTGGCGCAAGAAGTTACAAATGCACACGCACACACACACACACACACACTTTGAGAATGCACGGCCGAAGCTGTGGTGCCGCTTTTGCGCTCTCGGGCAACAGCTGAGGTAGAAGGGGATACTTTTCTCCGTCAAAAAGGTATATATTCATAGACAGCTCTCTAGGCGCCGCCAGGACTGTGCTAAATATGCGTGACCCCCTTCACCCAAGAGAGAGAGAAAAAAGTAAGGAAGGTGCAAGTTGTACCCGCGGTTTGCTACTCTACGCAGGGGAAGATAATTAATAAGGAAATAAGAGCGGCAAAGTTGTACGATAGTACACACATTAGCGCGAGTACCGCGCATGCTTCTGTGCTCATGAAATTGCGAACAGTCGCAAAGTACAGATCAACTTCGACGGTTTTAGATGAGGTGCACTGCGATCCAAGATGTTAAAGAAGGTTTGCAAGGACTGGCTGCAGGGTATCTCGTGACCCCCGCACTGCCGAGGGTGTGACGTCAGCCTTTGTACTCACGTGCTACAGCGCAGCACGGTGGCGCTCTTTGTCTACTATTAAATATATAGAGAGGAAAATGCCAGAATGACATGAATGACAATATACCTGAGCTCCCTTGTTTGAACATTTGCTTAGCCATTCTGAACGTCAATCTGTTTCAAAACTTGCAGCTTGCTGCTTCTTTGTAAGCAGTAATGACCCTTAAAACAATTGCTACCAGTTACCCAATTGAGGAAGCGGCATTTAAACCAAGGGGCCGGTTGTATGAAGCAACTAGAGCATATATATGAAGCCAACAATTTAGTACCCGTTGGCCTATATATGGCTTGTGCCACAAAACGTCACACATCATCAAGCGAAGTATTACGGAAGACTGACTTTTCATTTGTCTTAGTTTTTTATTCAATATAAAAAGCCGCCAAGTTCACAGCACACTTTGTTTTCCCAATATTAAAAAAAAAGGGGGGCTTAAAGAAGCAGTATCAATTTCCAGTCTTTCTTACAGACCTTATGGTAAGGTAGTACTATGCACTTGGTGTGAACACAAAAAAATGATGAGCTAATGACTGTAATATCATATTTGAAGTTAGCACGTAAGTAATTATTATAAAAAACTCATATTCTACACAAAAACATCTTAATTCTTCTAGCACTTCATCATGCGTACATGCCAGTATCGGCAAAAAAAAATGCCCAAAGTTTGTATCTTTTATTACACTTCAACACAAAGGATTCTCGAATTTAACAACATTAATCTGTCCTGTTTTTGCAGGTACCAGAATGGAATGATTACATGTTTAAAGAAATATTAAACAACAACAAAGGTGTTTTATTCAAACAGTATGTATTTATTACTCTTATATAAAGAGTGTAAACCGTATTTTATCCTATCTGATATTTTATATCCACATCTCTTATATTGCAGCCAATGATCTATTACATACATATGAAAGCCATATCATGTGTGGTAAACTGTGGAAATGTATAGTTGAACCCCTTCATAAGAGACATGCAGTGTGGAGTAAATCTTGTCTTATATGCGAGGCGTCTCTTATAGGCAGAGTACCATGTATGCATTGTCTTAACCCCTCATTTCAACATAGGCACACTGTTGTCTCATATACCTATTTGTCTCTTAAATCAGTGCCTCTTACAAAGGTGTTAACTGTATTTGCCAGTGTAATTGCCGGACACAACCCTTTGATGCTGGCTCACTGGAAACTCCGAACGCCCACTCGGGACAAATGATTGCTCAAGGTTTCCTTCTGTAGCACATATTTAATTTGCATTCCTTCACATTCCGAGAAAAAGAAGGCAGCATTCACGTTCTTCTCCGAACACTCACAAGTGAAACACCATTATTCACAAAGGTCAACGAACATGACACCTCTCTTTAGCATGGCATAGCGACACATAAGCAACACAGAAGCAACACTAACACGCCCCGCTCTGCTTGCGCAACCGTACACACACAAGCATTTCACAATCTGCGCACAAGCCTTAGCCAAACTCTCCTTTTCTTGAGTAACAAAAAACTGGGCTATGTACATATGTACATGATGAGAAAACAAACACACACATATCATTGTACACACGGATGTGGCGTGTATCAATGTAACTAATGAGAACATCCCAGAGGGGCAATATCTCCTTTGCTTCGGCAGATAAAGATGACCAGGATCAATCAACATGCACACAATGTAAGAAGCATGCTACATATAGATACTATTCTGGGGACTGACAGATAAAAATATAGATTTGTTTCGCGTGTTATGTACACTAATATGTGTCATTGCGAGAGCAGGCAGACACGTTACCAACATCATGAGATACTTATGCAATGTATTTTGAGGACAAGAATGGTATAATGTAAAATGATTTTTGTAACTCTAACGTTCCGTCTAAGCAAGACTAAAGGCAGCGCGCAATTTCTAAACGCACCTGGGACACGAAAAATGAACCGAGATGACACAACTATTTTTCAAACATGAAAAGTTTTGCTTGTTATGGATTATGACCCGTGTTACACTTTTATAAAAGTCATATTAGTACGAATATAAAAATTAGGTTGCAGTAGCTCGCACAATTCAGTTACGCAGATTTAAACAATGTAATAATAACCTGCGATGTCCACTATTCCGACATGTAAATGTAAGGAGCGAAATGTTCAACTTAATTATGCACACAGATTTAGAATTTTTATTCTCAGATAGTGTACGGATGTGTTCAGATAAGAAATTATTTGAAAGATCTACAGCGATTGCTAGCTTTATCATTCGTGTTTCAAATTGCCATGTTAGTGCTTGAATACCGTCATTTGAAATACTTGGCTAGTGAAAATGTTGCCACAAATTCAGAGTAAAAAAAAAAGATATCTCACTGGCGTTATTGACTGCTAGCATGGGGGTTTCGAGTACTTGTAAGAAGCAAAAGGCAGAGAATTTTTGAGTGGGCACACATCTTGTGCAGTTTCCGTTAATGCAGTGACGGAGAAAAATGGAACTATTTGTTTTTCAATGTGCATTGATGAAGATCCTTCACAAGTGAGCAGCAGAAACTACTCAAGAGCCAGTTGAAACAGACGGTGTAGCTCTGTGATGCAAGATAATGTGCGACAGAGTGCAGACAAATCACAATAACAGAGCACAAAAATTGCATCAGTGTGTCAGCAAACAAACAATAACAATTTGATCGGCAATGCTAATAAGTGTGAACAGACTTCACAGTTTCTTAACCGACAAAAAGCGTGTTCCATTGCACTATGTTTAAAGGCACGAAAATTAGGGTGTTTGATGCTTTTAAATCTGAATAGAAACTAACTTTTCAAAGCCATGAATGCTCTTAAGTTTCCATGATTCCATGTGCATGCTAATCCATGCAAGCAAAGTAGGATATCTGCCCTCAAACTTACTTGCTTGAGGATAGTTAAACATACTTTTCAGACTTGCCACAAAACCTAAAGCTTTGGCCCATCGCTCTTTCACATTATTATCATAAAATGGCATAAAGCGCCATTTAGGTGGCATTTTACAAACTTTTACTCAATACCCAAATCCAGGTGAAATGTCCAAATGAACTTGGGTGGAGGCATAACAACACTTCACAAGCAAAAAAACGTTTTATCAGAAATGATGCCACTTGGCTAACGTGCAATTTTCTATTCACCGATAAGTGCTTTGCTATATAAAAGCAAATAGATAACCACATAAAGAACATGTCGTAGCGAGCATATATATGCCAGCAGCTAAGTAGAAGATTGTTGTTCATTCAAATGAACACTGCAACTGTTATGATTGCGTGCAGCATTACCAGGCATCACTCCTAGTGCTGCTGTTCCAGTTAAAATCTATACTATTCCACAAAGTTATGTATACAGGTTAAAGTTCAACAGAAGTTTTAGCAGTACTCCATTGTTTTTAGCTAATAGCATTTCACAGTATGCTACCATGCTCCACAGCTGTGTGAAGACTGTTGCAAATGCACAAGCTTACTAATTGATTGATTTGATTGATTTGTGGGGTTTAACGTGCCAAAACCACCATTTGATTATGAGAGACGCCGTAGTGGAGGGCTCCGAAAATTTTGACCACCTGGGGTTCTTTAACGTGCACCCAAATCTGAGTACACGGGCCTACAACATTTCCGCCTCCATCGGAAATGCAGCCGCCGCAGCCGGGAATCGAACCCGCGACCTGTGGGTCAGCAGCCGAGTACCTTAGCCACTAGACCACCGCGGCGGGGCCACAAGCTTACTAAGGCTAACTTTAAACAAATGCTCCGTTATATATAAGTGTCGCGGCAATTTTCCCTTTTTAGAACGTTTTAGCAGTTGTTTAGCAACTGTTTATTATACGTGGTTTCAGCAATTCT